>NW_027526203.1:414734073-414854073 GCF_048455015.1 Haemaphysalis longicornis | reverse complement strand
CAATGAAACAATTGCCTTTGCGTCGATTCTCAAGCAAACCCTATTTCTCACTCCCATTCCCCTGCACACACGCGCGCAAATGATCATTTCTACACATTTCTTGGTCACGTATTCTTAAAGGATGACCAGGATGTCCAGTCTCCTAGGCAGTCCTGGTACTGCCCGCGGACTATCCAAGACTAGTAAATAGAGGATGTCCACTGATTGGTTTTTTTTTTTTTTTTAGCATACGCCAGGAAGAAGTCACTGCTGATGTAGTGTAGCGCGAAATTTGATTCAAGCTTGCCAATATTTTTATTTTATTTTTTGTAGGTGAAAACGACGTTATTCCGGGTCGGAATAGAGCGTAGTGACTTATCTAAAGCTATAGTGCTTTGAAATAAAAAAATACCGCCGCCAGGGGGCCAACGCCACCGAACACGAGTTGCTTCGGCTCCCGTTTTATCTCCCTCCAAGAGCGGACCATCAACATTGACCACCATACGGCCACTACAAACAGTTCCGGTACGTCTTCTGGAATACGTAGACAGCCGACTGAGCCCCCACACTCGAAAGGACAGTGTTGCAGCCCACATCATGGTCTCCCATCTCGCCGCCCGCGCTAAGCCTCGTCTCCAGGCCTAGCGACATCGTCGTTCCTGCCATGACATCCACCGCTACAGCGCCAGGCCAGGGTGACCCGTCGACATCCCATCAGCCGGCAACAACCACCGTCAACATGGAATTCGACGAGCTAAGTGGCCGCACCATACCCCCCGATAATCCTTGGGAGACAGTGCTTGCTGCCCGACACAAATTGCCTGACGCCAAGCAGCCGCATCGCCATCCACCGGAAGGCACGAAAGCAACTACAACGACGCGCGTAACTCCGCCGCCACGCCTCCCGGCCAACCACTACATAATCATTTATCGACCACGATCCGGTCTCAATATAGCTGCCTGGGCTCCCCGCACCCTTGCTGCAAGTCTTGCTGAAGCAAGTGCCATTTCGAGAACACAGTTTCTCAACGAAGTCATCGTGGAAGCTCAACAGGATCGCAACCTCTTGGTGGCAAGTACAGCCAATGCCCAGATAGCAATTCTGCTAAGCAAAATAACGGCGATTAACCTCGGCAGTGCCAACTATGAGCTCGCACCGTACATGAAACCACCGCCCAACACCTGCCGCGGCGTGATCCACGGTCTCGAAGAGGACATCACCCAGGACGGCCTACAAGAACTTCTGGAAGCCAACCGCCCGCTCCTCCTGCACGCTCGGCTCATGGGTCGCACCACATCTGCCCTCCTGACGTTTAACGGCACCCGGGTACCCTACTACGTTCGAGTTGGCTGTGTACTTCACCGCTGCCGACCCTACCGCCGCATTGCCCAGGTTTGCCAACTCTGTGGCGACGTCGGACATCGTCAAGACATCTGCCCCCACCCGGACTCACCGAAGTGCCCCCGCTGCCACGTCGCGAACCCATCCTCCCAGCACGACTGTCAACCAACGTGCAGACTATGCCAACAAGCACATCCCACCGCCAGCAAGGACTGCCCGAAACGCGTCCTGCCCATACTCGGCCCGAGACGGGTCATCTCACCGCCCCCTGCAGAAACGACGAAGACTGCCCGCCAGAACACCCGCCAATACAAGATGCCCGCTAGCACCGCGCCCGGCCTCAACAAGGTGAGCTGGTCCAACATCGTAGCGCAAACTCCCACTGCTCACGACTTCCCCCCTCTCCCACCCATACTCACTAACCCCCCGAAAACTTCTCAACAAACTCCCGATGCTCATGACACCTCCCTCCTCCCACCCAAAACAACCAGCCCATCGGAAACACCTCAACAAATCTCCCTCTCTCCCAACCTTCATGAAGTCCTTCGAAACATCCAGCAACAACAAGCTGCCCTCAGCGAACGCCTCAATTCATTGGCGTCAGCTATAGCTGCTATTCAAAGCCCCTCCTTATGCACTAACCCCCCCACAACTCTCCCACCACAGACTTTACAAACCGAGCATGCTGCCGCCATCCTTGAAGAGAGCATACCAACACGAATAATCCCCCTCATCGACCAACGCCTGGAAAAGGCCATCGGCGACTTCCAATCGACGATCACAACAACCCTGACTTCTATTCAGAAGATGAGCGAAGTGCTTACTGCCCGCATCACAAACATTGAGAAGGCCCTCGCTAGCAACTCTTCCGTTCCCATCTCGCAATCCAAGAAAGCCAAACTCCAACCACCCAATACGCATGATCCTATTGCCCTAGCCACTGCCCTCCCCAACGACGATGTCTAACTCCCCAGCCCTGACCATCTATCAGTGGAATTGCCGATCCTTAAATAACAAAAAAGCCCAATTGGGATTCTACATCACCCCTGCCCCTCCCGATATCATCGCCCTCCAGGAAACCGACACGCCTGCCCCTGGAATTCGCGGGTACACGGCCTACACCCAAGATCCCTTACACCGCACGGCAATACTAGTGGCCCAGCACCTCACCGCCCAAGAACATAGCCTAACCTCCCCCATCGCCCACACATTTGTCGAAATTCTTCCAACTCGGAGAAGCGAACCCAGCGTTTATGTTCTAAACGTATACAGCCCACCTCTAAGTTCTTTGCAAGCAATCGACACTCTCGTGCACGACGCCAAACGGACAGCGCATCAAAATCCTTTCTTGTTGCTCGGCGATTTTAACGCCCCACACTACTCTTGGGGATACTCCCAGGCTACAAAAAAGGGAACAGCCCTCCTCCACGCCACCCAGCATCACGCCCTCGTTCTTTACAATGACCTGGCCACTCCAACCAGACTGGGGAACAGTGTATCACGCGACACCTCCCCAGACCTCACATTCGCAGCCAACATAGGGCATTTGACTTGGCAAAGGACTCCAGACACCCTCGGAAGTGACCACTACCTCATTCAAATCGTGATACCTCAATTGCACACAACCCGAAAAATTGGTTTCACAAAGATCACTAATTGGCCCGCATTCCGCAAGGATCCCACCGCCCTTCCTTCCATCACCGAAAACCTAGAAGAGTGGACATCGGCCCTAGAAAATCTCGTCCAGAAGCATACCGAAACAATTCCCCTCACCGACAAGAATCCTGCCGCCGACGCCCATTTGCTCCATCTCTGGGCAGCCCGCCGAGGGCTAGTCAAACGGTGGGAACGACAAAAGCATAACCGCACCCTCAAGAAACGTATTGCGGCAATCACTTTACAAGCAACCCAGTACGCTCAAACATTGCACACACAAAACTGGCACTCCTTCTGCGACGAGCTAAGAGGCACTCTCAGCACCAAGCGCACCTGGCACATCCTCCGGAAACTAATCGGCGAAAAACCCACTCGAACAGCCACCAACCACCAAATTAATAGACTCATACATAACAGTGACCGGCCTCCCCGAGAACTCCTACATTCGATCAGAGATCACTTGTTCGGCCACCCAGTCACGCACCCACCCCCTCCGGCCACCAGCTACACGGGTCCGCCAAACCAAGCACTTGATGCCCCGTTCACCCACGCTGAACTCCAACAAGCCCTGGGACGCCTCACTCGCAATACCACCCCGGGTAGGGATGGTATCACCAACAAGCTCATTCGGAATCTCGACGATGAAGCCCAAGAATCCCTTCTCACTCTTTTCAACCACCACTGGGAAGCAGGCACATTGCCCCCTCAATGGCGTCACGCAGACATAACCCTAATTCCCAAACCGCACAAGCCTGTTATCCCCACCAATCTGCGACCCATTTCTCTAACATCGTGCCTGGGAAAACTTTTCGAACACATGGTGCATTCCCGGCTTACTTCCTACCTCGAAACTAAAGACCTCTTTCCCCATACCATGTTTGGCTTTAGAAATCACCTGTCTACTCAAGATGTGCTCATCCAACTAAAAGAACAAATTATCGACAACCTCAGCAAGACTCACCCCAGCACCATCCTCACCTTAGACGTCCAGGGCGCATTTGACAACGTGACGCACGACGCCATATTACAAGGGCTCCTTCACACGCAATGCGGTCCTCGAACCTTTGACTACGTGCGCGCCTTTCTTACTGACCGAACTGCAACTATCCGCCTTGGCCCACACAAATCCCCTACTTTCAACACACCAGCCAAAGGGACTCCCCAAGGGTCGGTTATTTCCCCCTTGCTATTCAATCTGGCCCTCTTTGAACTACCTAAACAACTTTCCGCCATACCGGATCTACGCCACGCCTTTTACGCGGACGATATGACACTTTGGATAAACAAAGGCTCGCCAGGCTACCAACAAGATGCCTTACAACAAGCTATCGACCTCACCCTCCAGTATCTCGCACCGCGTGGCCTAACCTGTGCTCCCCAAAAGTCCGCTCTCTTGGTCCTCCGCGCCAGAACGCGTGGTCGACCCTCGAGCACCACACCAGACCCTCAAGTTACTATCAAAGATGCACTGGTGCCGAAAGTGAAAACCCTGCGAATTCTCGGCGTGCCTTTTCACGTGGATGGATCTGGAGCAGCACTCCTCCCACAACTGCAGGGCACGATATCGCAACTTATCCATCTCATCCGGCGAATCTGCACTCACCAACATGGACTGAGAGAACAGGACACTTGCCGTCTCGTTCACGCCCTACTTCTAAGCCGCCTCACATACGGCACCCCCTACGTCTGCCTCAAACCTCAAGAACAGAGCAAGCTGGATGCACTCATTCGCCGGGCTTACAAGATCGCTCTAGGCCTCCCAGCTTTCGCCGCCACACAGAAATTGCTTCAACTGGGGCTGCATAACACCCTCTCTGAACTCCTCGAAGCACAACAGACAAGTCAATTGGCACGCCTGTCCCTCACTCCTACCGGCCGAACTGTCCTCAGGGCACTAGGCCGCCCCACGCCCAACCCTCATAACGAGCTTCACCCCCTCCCTCCCCATATCCGGACCAATATCAAGGTGGCACCAATTCCACGTCACATGCATCCCATATACAACCCAGGCCGACGCAAAGCCAGAGTGCAGCACCTTGAACGAAAGTACTCCTCAGCCCCGGATGCTCGCTATAGCGACATCGCCCAAACCCCATCACACCCCCGCTCGACCCTAGCAGTCACGGACAACGAGGGCACCGTTCTCAACGCCGCTACCTTCTTTCATCTTTCTTCGAACGCTGCTGAAGCCACCGCCATTGCCCTCGCGGCGGCCACCCACACACCCACCACCCACCTAACCATAATCACAGACTCTCAACAAGCCTGCCGATATTACCTCAAGGGAAGAGTACCCCCGGCGGCGCTCAAGCTCCTGAAAGCCATTCGCGACCTACCTACCATAACAATCGTGTGGACCCCGGGACACGCCTCACTCCCTGGGAATGAAGCAGCACATGCTGCAGCCCGCGAGCTTCACTTCCGGGCGTTCCCTACAGGGCCAGGCGGCTCGGACTCTACGACGGCCACTATCCATCCTCTTCCACCCTGCTTCACCGACATCTTATCCCACTACCGCCACGCTCGCCGAAAATATCCTCCGCCCCACCCTACCCTGTCCGTCGAAGAATCACGAATCTGGCGCAGACTACAAACTGGCACATACTATAACTTCACCATCCTCTCCCACATCTCCCCCTCACGCTTCGAGTACAACTGCCCGGACTGTCAAGTTCCAGCCACCACTGCCCACCTCGTCTTCCTCTGCCCTCAACACCCTGTTCCTCTCCCTTCCCCTACCCCCGAGCAGTGGGAATGCGCGTTGACCAGCTCGGACCTGCAGGAGCAGCTCAGCCTGATCCAGCGGGCCACGCGAGCAGCGGCGGCGCGCGGCCTCCTGAACTGAGGACGCCACCCACTGTTTTTTTTTTTTTTTTCTCAATAAACGTTTTGCCTCCTCCTCCTCCTCCGGGCCATATCTACTAACGTGAAAGCTGGGGAGCGGCGAAGCATGCAGTGTATAAGCGTATTCTTGGCGCCTTGGCGTTTTAGCCAACGGTGATGAAACCGTTGGGGGTAGAGGTATACAGCTTTGCTGTAAGTCTCGTGTATTTGATACCCGAAGTGTTCTAGCGCGAGGCGTTGGAAAACGAGTGTCCCGGTGTGTCCTTTTAGTACGCGTTACGTTCTAGCGCGAGACGTTGGAAAATGAGTGTCCCGGTGTCTTAGTCAGTGGCGTAGCCAGGGGGGGGGGAGGGGGGGGGGGAGAGGGGGGGGGCTGACCGAGCTTTAGCACCTCCCCCCCTCCCCTCCCTCCCCCGAAAATTTTCCGGTCGGCGCCGTGCTGCCTCTTATGCCTAGTACGTCGCCTGTGAACAAAGGCGCATAACCTTCGGACGTGCCACTATTAAAAACATTGACTCAATACCTGCCCTGGCGCATTGGTGTTTCCCGCCACGGTGGCTCAGTGGCTAAGACATTTCGCTGCTGAACACGAGGTTGCGGGTTCGATTCCAGGCCGTGGCGGCCACTTTTCTGATGGAGGCGAAAAGCAAAAACGCCCGTGTGTACGAGATTTCATCGCACGTTAAAGATCCCCAGGTGGTCAAAATTAATCCGGAGCCCCCCACTACGGCGCGCCTCATCGCCTGCGCTGCGTCGGCGCGTTAAACCCTACAATAAATCATCAATCAGCCGTCGTTTACCTTATCTCTGCTGAGCGACTGAAAGCTTCATTTTTGCATTCTTTACGAGATTATTTCAAAGGTATACTGCCCAGGAGACTCGTAAATTCGTTTTCTGGGGACGCCAATCTATCTATTTAGAACAACTTAGGTTTTGCCTTCACTGTCCCTTTAGTTACCCTACACACCACGTGAGCCAGCGGGTGGCATAAGGACACAACCTAATGCAATGCTGCTAGGTCGCTGGCTCGATGGTGTTGCGAATGAGAGGGCTGGCTTATTACCGTGACTACATGATACTACGACGACATGAGACGACGACAACATAAGACGCCGACAGCCCGAGCCCCTCAGGGGCTTCGCCCCTAAAACAAGTGCGCATGCCGTCTTCATAGATTAAAGGCCAACTGCACTCAAATTTTCCACAACGTAAAAATAATGTCACCTAACAGTTCATATAAAACGGGTGCGAAATGCAAAATACTGCGCTTCAAACATCAACGCGCGCGACGCAAACGGCTCGCGACATTCGCGTTTTCGGAACCGAAACTGAATAGAAAAGGCGGCCATAGCGGCGGCCCGACGTGACGTACGTGAGGGAACGGAAGCGACCGCGCCAGAGCCGGCGGCCGCTCAGAGCCGCCTTCAAAACGAAACCGAAACTGAATAGAAAAGGCGGCCATAGCGGCGGCCCGACGTGACGTACGTGAGGGAACGGAAGCGACCGCGCCAGAGCCGGCGGCCGCTCAGAGCCGCCTTCAAATGCGCGTGGTAGCACCGCGTTTCGCTTTTTTATTTCCACAGAAGAACTTCCACTAACGTTTGCCCGTGATAATGGAGTTGGGCGCAATTCCGGCATCCCGTTGCTATCAATCGAGATGAAGTAGACCGCCCGACAGTAATTTTTTCCATCATAATAACTGCCGGAATAGCAATTTTTGGCACTGCAAGTAGAAAACGGACCCTGATTTACAAAGCTATTTGCTCGTATACGATATCGAAAAGCAGCTTTTATTATAGCCGACCCCTCGGCTATCACGTCGCCCTCTCTGAAGGGAACAAATCGCACGCGGGCGGAGATAAATCACTATTTCTCTACACATTACACGCAAACAGCTTCGTGAATATCGGCCCAGTATTTTTTCCCCTGCGTGCACATCGAGAATCGAATTATAAAAGGGATCTAAAACTATAAGCCCGCCTCCAGAGCTAAATGACGCACTAAAACACGAAAACACTTCCTATCTACCGCTGTTTTCTACTTTAACCCGAGAGAGGTACTGTTGAAAACGTTTTACTTTCAAATAAACTAAATCTAACGCTCAAAGTAAATACTTCACTTGGGAATCGAACAAAAATATAATCTATTGTTTAGGAGAGGCGCAGTTTAGTTTTCGCACTTCCCAAATACGACGGCCAATATTTGTGCGGGTGTATTTGTTAGTACGAGAAAGGCTGATTTTGGTTCACTTAGCTAGGGAGACAAAAGTCGCACAAATGTTTATAGCCGCGTGTACAAGAACTCTATTTGGGTCGTAAAACTTTTGGAAATGTCTAAAGGATAGAGGTGGCGTTGGGCCAGCCCAAATGAGGCCAATATTGGACGCTGAAGTGCAAGTGGTCAATAATTTATAATATATCTTTTTTTTTCTGTGGTAAATGCAATAGGAATGACAAATGTAAGGCAAGTGCTCCTTTCGTGCTATTTTTTTCTTTGAGTAAAAATATTATTTTCAAGTAAAAAGAGTTTTGCTAACTCCAACATGTTCGTAAGCGCCTGAATAGGTTTAGGCTTCTAATCATTTTTTCTGCATTGAGAAAAATGGGGGATATTACTGCCTATGCGGTTTGTTTAAACATTTCATGGCGACGCCGGTACAGCGCGCTGGTGTAGCAGACAAACCCCGGGCGAACGAACGCATCCCTGCACCCGGCGGAGCGCCCTGCAAGTCGCCGGAGAAGCGCGAGCTTCACGGTACAGGTTCCCCAACCTCCGTCACAGGCCGCTCGGAACTTGTTACGGCGACTCTCCGCCAGGTGCAAACGTCGTCTGCTCGGAGGTACTTTGAACGGCGGTACCTAGCGCTCTCTGTGATTACGAAGCTAAGGATTTCTCCATGGTGATTTTAAGAGCATAGACTACTTATTTGGACAAAAAAAAAATTTGAGTGCAGTTGGCCTTTAACAGTGTTCCGCCAAACCCGGTGCCCGACTGCAGGCGGCTTGTAACAATCGTTTTTTGAGGATTAGAAAAAGGCAATCTACAGAATTGCAGCAACGTTGCACTAATTCAACTGTGTTGCACTAATTCAACCACGGCGGCAGCAGCTGTCACACCATGCACCGCCCTCGGCTACCCGTTCGAACCGTCTCCGGAGCAATGCGGCTTGTCCGTTGCGTTGCTAGGTCGGCTAGGTGATGGCTGGATAGTTGCGTAGTTCTTTGCGCCCCCCTCCCCCCTGCCTCCCTCGCGAAGGTAAAAATATGCTCGGAAGATGTTGGGACGGAGCACTAGTTGTAAGCCCTCATTCACACAGCCGTCACCTTATCCGGCACGGCACCGTCACGTCAAAAAACCGCAACGGAGACGTAAACGGAGTAGCGTTCGTACTGGAACTCTCCATCAGAGAACAGGGACGTCTGCCTAGTGATCAGTTTAGCCTAGAATTGAGCGTGCTTAATCTGAAAAGTAAAGAAAATGGTTTAGATTTTTACGTGTGCTCACTTTTCGCTAAATTTAGCCGTAAAAATTTGTTTTGTGATTGGCTGGTTTACCACGGGGCGTGGTCCCGTCGCATTGACGGAACGGAAACGTAGAGCGACGCTTCCCGCACCGTTTTTGGCGAGAAATCGCCCGAGAAACCGTTGCCCATGACGGAAGACGGTGACGTCGTGACGTGACGGGGTGAAAAACGGCTGTGTGAATGAGGGCTACGCCAACGCCGCGGTCTCCTAAAAATTCCCGGCGGTAGCCGCGACGCGACACTTCATTACTTTAAGGCAACTGACAGGTTCTATACGTCAACGCAGCGAACTACGCAACTAGCCAACCATCACACAAAGCAACGCAACGCACAACGCGTCTAGAGATGGGCAAAACGGCTCACTTCAGTGAGCGGCTCAGAACGGCTCAGTTCACTGAAGTGAACCGGTTCATTTGAACGGTTCAGCGGTTCATTTAGGTCTGTAACCTGTGTTAAGCATTCATAATCTAAATTATTACTCAATTGTTATTTAGTCATTTATTTTGTAACAACATCCGCTGTATTTGTGCTGAAAAGAATTGGCCTCACCATCATTACAAAGGTTTTTATGTGTCAGTGGTACTTCAGAATCACTCTCGGTCGATATATATAGAAGAAAATGCAACTTTTTGTCAACTTTATAACCTCACAAATATGATCTCTACTAGTGAGCTGTGACGCCAGAAAAAATGATTCTGGACATAATACAAGAAACTAATTTTAATATTGTGGTGGTGAACAACACTTTGTTCAGTTTATTCGAAGCGAGGTCGACGGGTCCGCTTTCTGGCAGCGATAATGGCGATAATAGATGACGCGAAAGTTGCACACAAGACCCAGCTGGGTCGGCCGATACGCCTCTAATAACTCCACCGGAACGTGCCGACACGACTCCTTCAGAGCCATGCTCAGCACGATTCTCTAATCGAGCGAGCAGTTGCTGAACGTCGGTTCTTAGGAGAGCCGCTCTGCCAAAGAACCGCCGGGAGCCGATAATCGCCGCTGAACTGAGCGGTTAAGAAGATGCGGCTGGTTCCTGACTCGGACAACAGCTACACGCACAAATGTAACTGTAGTGATTCTAGTGAATTATATGGTCACAGGAGTTTATTTTCCTATTACTTTGAAAACACAGACGCAGTTCGTTCACTGCTGCCATTGCGGCCTCCCGATCTGTCATTCACCGCCGCCGCCATCGCGGTTCCCAAATGGCGCCTCAGAAGATCCGCTTCGCGAAGAGCGGCTCTCGAAAAGAGCGGGAGCCGTTCTTCGGTTCTTCGGTTCAGTAACTGAGCGGAAAGAGCCGGAAGAGCCGATGAACGGGTCAAAACTGCATCCGGTTCTCCTGGCTCGAATTGTCTGCTCCCACGACAGGAGGCGCGCTGGAGGAGTTTGAAAAATTAGCCCCAGCCGGCCCGGCAGTACAGTTGCTTTCCCGCGCAGATAACAGATGGCGCAGAGCGACGGCTCATTTGACCCGGGTCTTCGGTTCTTTCGCTCAGTAACTGAGCGGATCCGCTCACCGGAAGAGCCGATGAACGGGTCAAAACTGCATCCGGTTCTCCTGGCTCGAATTGTCTGCTCCCACGACAGGGGGCGCGCTGGAGGAATTTGAAAAATTAGCCCCAGCCGGCCCGGCAGTACAGTTGCTTTCCCGCGCCGATAACAGATGGCGCAGAGCGACGGCTCATTTGACCCGGGTCTTCGGTTCTTTCGCTCAGTAACTGAGCGGATCCGCTCACCGGAAGAGCCGATGAACGGGTCAAAACTGCATCCGGTTCTCCTGGCTCGAATTGTCTGCTCCCACGACAGGGGGCGCGCTGGTGGAATTTGAAAAATTAGCCCCAGCTGGCCTGGCAGTAGAGTTGCTGTCTCGCGCCGGCAATAGCTGGCGCGAGAGAGCGTTGACCCGGCTTTTAGGCTCCGTTGGCTCTTTCTCCATGGTTTGCAGTGCTGTGGCTCGCCCCGTTCGACACTGATCACTGAGGGGGCGAGAAGGGTCTCCCTCTCTCCAAAAGAACCGCCGCTCACTTTTACTGAGCCACGGCTCACTCGTTCTTCAAAAAGAGCGGCTCAAAAGAACCGGATCACTCCTGAGCGACGCATCTCTAGCAACGACGGTTTGAATGGGTAGCCAAGGGCGGCGGCGTGACAGCTGCTGTCACCGTGGTTGGGGCATCACGCTGCTGAAATTCTCTAAATTGCCTTTTGCTAATCCTCATAAGCGATTGGAATGCGTGCTGCGCAGGTCGTGGATGCGAAACTGACACTTTAACGTTTTAGCCTTGGGTCCTAACGTAATTCATTCTCACTACTATAGGTAAAAAAAACGCTTCGAGAGGAATTTTTTTGTGTGTGGATTTCGATGGGCGTTGTAAATGGTCGTCACCGCCGTTTAACCCCGCAAATTCTTTGCCAAATGGAGACAATAGCGGTAAGTAGCTGGTGCAACGATAATGTAGTAAGTAGTACCAGGTAGCACGTACGGCACCGAGGGAGACTATCAGGACAATCACGCGGAAATGCGACGTTCAGCGTCAACTGCAACCGCTACGATTCGATTTCACAAGATCAGGTTTTACGAATTTCCCTAACGGACTAACAGATCATTATTCCCCCGCAGTTTTACAAAGTTATCGAAATAGACTGTGCAGTAAAAAGTTGAGTGGAATAAAAGGTCTCTTTTTTTTGCCTGCTCCGAGCAGCTCTGAGCAGTTCCAAGCAGCCCAAAGCTGCTCCCGCCATAGATGTTCTATGGGCAAATAAAATACGGAGCTGCTTGGAGCTGCTCAAAGCTGCTTTGAGCAGGCAAAAAAAAGAGACCTACAAACGCGACAGCAGCGGATGCGTAATTTCAGGGTCGTGAGTCGCACCGCAACTGCCGCAACGCTTGAGAGCTTGATGTACGCTGCCGCGCTCGGAACAAAAACGAAACCAAAACTGTTAGTGCGAAATATTAAAATGTAAAAGTTGAAGACCAAAAATTGTTATACTTATTATACAAACAAAAAAAATAGTGAAAGTAAAGCTGCTGCACTCACAAAATAATAAAGCAGCAACATAAACTTGAATCTATTAGATAGTATTTCAATCCAAGCCAATCTTGTGATCCAATCCCAGGAGGACTGCAAAAAAAGTGCAAAAAAGTGAATGCACTGTGGATGCAATCGTGCAATCTGTAGTGTTTTTCTTGTCTGGTGGCAGGCTTCTCGCTGCAGTGTGATTGTGTGACTCGGGCGAACCTTTCTGAACCGAGGGTCGCGTAGTCTCCGTCATCTTGGCTTTATCTAGTAGCCGAAAGTGCGACCAAAAACAGTATCGTCTCTCAAGTTTCGCAAGGCAAGCGAAATATGGCAGCTGTGACGGACACCAGCGTGACATCGGCAGTGGAGCAGCTCAACGTCAGTACCAGCCAGCAGGCGACCGTAGTCTGCGGGGAAGCCTCGGAATCGGACGACGAGGAACTGAGTGTGTCTACCACAACTATCGCCAGCGACACGGGCGTATCGTGTGTTAGCGAGACCTTTGGTTCAAGCGAACGCCGATCGTCAGAAGCTGGCCAGCACAGGACACTGCTGCATCGGAAGCTTCGCGAACGGAACGCAAGTTTGCGCCGAAACTTCACTGAAGTGGTTCGGCAGCCGTATCTGAACGCTGCGCGCGAACTTGGTGCAGTTTCCCAGAACCTAGTGCGCTCCCAGCAACTTTTACAGGAAGTGTCATCTTCACTGAGGCGGCTGACCAACGAGCTCTTCCAGATTGAAGACAAACTCGACACAATACAGCACTGCAACATCATTCCAGAGATAACAATTCCGCCGCCTAATCCTGCTGTGTTGCCCGAGTGCCAGTGATTTTTTTTCCCCGCATATTCATGCTGATGTAAAATATACCCTGCAACTCAATTAAACAGGGAAACCACCCAGCGGGGCACATGCTTATCTCACTGAACTTCATATTGAAGCAATCGTCAGTGCAGGTTCAGTTGCGGCCATTTGGTCCCTGAGGGAAGTCAAGGTTCTGGCTTACGCTCAGCAGAGGCAACAAATTGAGGGTGCCTCCCGATTTGATTTTGTCTCTACTATGCAAGTGTTTTATTGGGTAACACTGGTGACTATTAGTCTAGTTCCATACCTAGGTTAAGGCAACGTCGCCCGTCTCATCAGCCGATAATGGCCAAACAGCCACTTTTCTGCTGCTCTCTCCTGCCCTTCCCCATTTCTGTGTGCTGCTGGCCGGGGTAGCGTCTTTTACAGGAACTATGCAAAACGATTGACAGGGTTTGTCCAGTTTTCGCAAGGTGGTGATTCTACGCTTCTATGTTTGGGGCCCATAGGCTGCCTAGTTTGGCTGCTTGTACGTGTTGTGGCACACGCTCGTGGACTTGCCTTAGGTGTCCCTACTGCTCCTATTGGAAAGCACGTGACCTGAATGGCAATGTTATACAGGCAGTGTTTATTCAAGTCATATCTTGCTCCATGGTTTGGTCACCAAGCTTAGGTTGCACAGGAACAGCATTGAAAGCCTGTGGGCTACTTTGTACTTATGCATTTAGCAGCTCGCCACCATCATGGCTACCGGTGCTCAAAGTATTCCACCTCTGCTGAGCAGTAGCGACTGCCACTTCCACTGAGCTCCACAGGATGCACTTCTGCATTTTTTCTTGAAGGACCGGCAGAACTATATAGTCACAAGATAATGACACATCACAGTAACAACCTTTGAAATAACCTTTATTTTAACACAGAAATATTTGGCCTGTTCTAAAATCACTCCAGGGAGAAAAAATTGCAATACTTGTGGCACTTATCTGGCCTCCCCTATCCAGGCACATCGAGGCTGTGCTGAATAGGGAGCAGCCACAATAATTTGGTACAATTAGAGGTAGCTGTACAGACCCTGGTGAAGTGGCACGACAGGCTATGTTTGTGCTACTTGCGACTAATGGGCTTGTCCATAGTTTATACGACTGTTAGTAGTACAGTCCTGGTAATGTATTTGGGCATACCAAACTCGATGTATACTGTGTTGAGTGTTTTGATTTGAGCTTATGAAATTAAGTTTTCATTTGTTCCGTTGTGGGTGGTCAATGGTAATGTGCATAGTTACATGGCGTCTTAGTTTATATGCATATAATGTTAAATGGTGCGGCCAAAGTTGCCTGGGCAATCGCGGGATCTGGATTGGCAATTCCCAGGGTCAACTCGTAAGGACTGCTCAGAATGCAATCTAGCATTCATTGTACTTGCGCTATACTCAGTCCCTTGGGTATGTTTATTTTCTTCGTGTGAATACCCCTTCAGCAGAGCAAGACTAGCATCATATTTGGCAGGTACACAAGTGAGCATTGAAGGCATAGGCTGATGTGAGATTAAGTTGAATGCCTCCGCTCAGCTATAATTGACCATTTAAAGGGGTCCTGAAGCATGTCTTTAGCATGGTCAATAAACTCGACCAATGAGGTTGCATGGACAAGGACATCCGAGCCAAATATTACTTTCTCACAGACCGTATGAAGCTTACAATTGCACTGCACTATGTGCTACCCCGTTCCCAGTGCTTGTTTTCAAATCCCCACCATCCTTCGTGCTGTATCATGAAGCAGAGATCATTGCTATTAATCAGCCTTTCTTCAAGACTTTCCAGTACGCTAACCTTGCCCTTGCATCTTGCCCTCTTCATCAATGCTGGCACCTTTATTTTTACTGTTGCCAGCAGCATGCTTACACTGAAAGCGTTTGTCTATGCCTATTCTTTTCAAGTATTTGTACACTATTTGCCGCAAGACGTGCATTCACCTTGTTGAAAGGTCAGAAGCCTGTTTGCGGGTTGCAGTTGTGCACACCCAAACATTCAAGCAGTGCATGTGCCAAAGCATTTGGCGAAATGAACTTTCCACCACCTTGTAATGTGTTTCCCTATGAAAGCAAAATGACTGAATGAATCACAAAAATTGAGGAGCCACCCTATACTACAGACACGGCCAGCAAAGCTGCGAGGTACGTATACCTTCCTTCCCTGTTCCTAATTCGTGCTGGATCCGATGCATCTTGCCGGCTGTCAGAGCCTACTTGATCGGCGGCTGGCTCTGCTCATGTTTGTGGCATTGTCTCGAAGCTTTCGCGTTTCAGGTGTTCATGTGGACTTCTCCCAGCAAGCCAATGAGGAGGTTTCCTCTTTGACTGAGTGGAATGCAAGCGGTTTTGCCGTATTCATTCCTTCTTTTTTTTTCAAATTCAGAAAAATTATCTTGGGTTATTTTTTCTTTGTTGCCTTCCAGGGCACATGAGCAGCTGTGTACCTTCGTTCTATTCTTGTCTCTTCTTTGTTTTCTTTTGGGGCACATGAACGGCTGTGTTGCTTTCACTTTCTTCACTTCCTTTCTACAAACACACCACGAAAAATCCCGACCAATCCCCCCCAAACACCCCGACTAGCCGGGAGCAATTCATGTTTTTGCAGCGAAGCTGCAGAAAACAACTGCTTCCAGCAGCCACCTTCACTCTCCCTCTGCCTGTTCTCTATGTATTTCGACGATTCCGGTGATGGGCACACTCATCGCTACAGCCATACTGGACGGCACTGAAGCACAGCAGAGTAACGCCAAATTCAACGCAAGTGCTTAGCGTACACTGGTTTCTGATTATGTCAACATTGTGAGCAGGCTGCGAGCACCCGGCTGGAGTAACTGAAGGGGTGGAACTTAGTTGCGTGCACAACACACGTCGCCACCACACTGACTAGCTAAGCAATTAAAACGCGATTGGTGATGTGCACAATATCAGGCCTACCACGCACGCCATCACTACAGTAAGCCAGCACAGTTCTACCTTCTAGAGCATTACAGACGGCTCAGGAGAGAATGATAGAAAAATGCGCTCTTCTGATATGCGGTAGCTCTCCTAGTACTAATCAAATTAAGAAAATCATCGTGGGAGGAAGTAAGATAACTGTGCCAGGTGTGCCCCTATGTGCTCCACAGTGTTGGCAAAGATGCTTCAAGACCCCTTTAATTAAGCCAGCAATTGTGTGCGTACATGCCAATGGACTTTCTTGAGCATGAACAAGGGTGCATGTGAACAGCTGCTGTGCCTTACCAGCCAAGTTCCCTCGTGTATCTAACCAGGCCCTGTTCAATTTCCACTCAATCTGTGAACACGAGCCAATTTTTTTGTATTCGTAGATGTGCAGACAGCATGCATGCATGACTAGTAGGAGAGGCACTTGCAAGAGGCATTTCCATGGAAATCCAGTGGCCCTTAGCACCACTGTTCTGTCGCTCGCTGAGCACATAATGAGAGCACCCTCAAAGGGCTGGATGCCACATGTGCATTTCATTCTCTCCCTGCATGGTTTGGCAAAAAGCTTGCAGCCACCAACTGCGCGAGCAAAGTCCAGCTTGGCTTGTACGTCCATGGGGGCAGAAACCAGAGTGCAGTTCTTTGTTTGGAAACTAGTCCAGCCCTGAGAAGAAGAACGCTGCTTGGTGAAGGCTCATGGCAGTGATTCCAGGTACTTGAAGGCCATTAGTATGGATGCTAAGCAGTACCCTTCTTCTCCCAGCATGTACCTGGAAGAAAAAAAAACATGAGTGGCGAACTGCTCCTGGAACTGTGCTACGCATGTTACGAGTACAGCCAGGTCAAGTTTATTCTAAGCACTCCGTTGGAACGCACTTCCAGATGAAAATGTTTCAGCTTAGGTTGTTGTTTCCAGACATTAAAACCACACGTTTCAGGATGGCCTCTACTGGTTTCGAATATTTGGTACTAAATGCTCCAAAAGTCACAACACACCCACCTCGACGCATAAATGTTTAGCACCAATTTGGTCATGTAGCCTACAACTGAGCAATAGCTGCACAATTATGAAACTTCCAGAAAGCAAAGGTAGTCCCGTGTTCTTCGTCATGTGTCTAATAATTTTCAATGCAGTTCTGTTTTTGAGTAAACACTCGTCTAAGGGGGGAGACAATACATATTTCAAACAACATAGGCTCAGAAAGCGTCACTTATACAGGTTTTGTGAACCAGGCATGTACAGTGTTCACCACCAGTGCTGTAAACCTCAACTCAACATGACTTCCAGCCTTCTGGAATGCTTCATTCCTTTAAATGCTGTTGCTGTACAACTGCGGAATTTGGGGACTAATTTGTCCCACAGTCTCGTTGCCATACGCATAAGAGTAGAGCCTAAAATTTGGAAACTAGTGCCAAAATGTGAAACCTAGTGTTGAATAAGGCGCTTTGCATTGCTTTGAGGTTAGAAAACTGTTTTTTTAAAATATTTTTCTGGTGTGCCTAGAGACAAAATGCTCGGCCTTATGTGGAATGCTTCATTTTGGATAAGATTGGCAACACCGCCGTAGTTATCATAGGTGAAAATTGTTTTTAGTCAATTTCTAAATAACCAGGCAAGTGCTAGTACTAATATTGGTGTTCAACAGAATAGACTAAATGCAACCTTCAAACTAAGTGCGCGCACAAGCGAATGAGTGATTTGCTGAAAAAAAAAAGTTTTAAAGAAACTCATTCATTGTTGAAACACCCTGTACCTAAAAACCCAACATAAAAGCTTGCAAAAGCCAAAGAAACACTTTTGAGTAGCCAGAGGCTTATTCCTTGCTGTTAATACTCAAATACTAAATGCCAATTGACCTAGAAATTAGGCTGCAATCATGTAAGCTGCACAAGCCTGCTAAACCAATTTACGTTTTGTCATTGACATAATTATTAGGAATCAGAGTTACATGTATCAAAGCAAAAATAATAAATTTCTTCCCTTACCAGCTCAATATAATAACTAGGGTCCTTTGTTTTGGGAGTTTGAGATTTTGACAAAAAAATTGGGCGATATTTTTATTGCTACGATACTGTAGAAATCACAATTTACATCATGTTTTTAAACAAGTTCCAGGTTTATAAGTGAGAAAGTATTACTTAGCAGCATTAATACCTTGTCAGATGCAAACAGTTCACAAATAGAAGCCAGAGCAAAAGCTAAGTCGCACTTCAGAAGCAAAGCAGACTTGTGGGGCCTGACAAGACAGGTACAAAGGCAGTGCATAATGCAAGCTTATACAGTAGTTGGTCTCTGCCTGATAAATTAGGTCTCACCCTAATGCTGTGCGCTTAAACATCACGCAGGTCTAACTTCTTTTTGTTACTTTAGTACAAAAATAATCTTGTTTATTTATTTACAGTCTTCTGCAGTGCCAAGAAGGCATTACAGCAAGGGGAAATTCGCAAGTATTGATGATACACATACGCGGCAGACCAAAAACACGTCACTAATACCATCTCTCCACGGTCCGTACAGGATTCAGGGAAGAGAATTCAAGGATAATCAAGGACCTATCAAGGCAGTTTACTGTTACCCATGACTTTTCTTTCCTTAACCCTTTGCAGTTCGGAACTTTTACCCACATTCCGGCTGTTCTGGTCCGCAACCAATTTAGCAGTTCCTGACGCTGCAAAGAAAAACCCAAACTCTGCAAGAAAAACTCGCAGGATATTTATTTTTTCTCTTGCATTCTGCTGGAAAATCCTTTACCGATATTTTAGCAGCATGAGAAACCGTTTCAAGCACTCTCCTGGGTGGCAGGCCAGGGTTGTTATCGCAGGTTTGGCAGAAAATTAGTTTCCCTCCTGCCTACTTTTATTTTTCTACCACTACAAACAGCACAGTCCTTGCTGGTTCAATGTGGGAGCCTGTACATAAAATGGCTCGTCCCAAATAGCCTTTCATCTCACTCCATTTGAGCTGACTGGCCCAGTTTTTTGGCTTGGGCCCTCAGATCATCCACCAGCTGCAGGATGAGGTGGTGGCGGCGGTGCTGCAGGTTTCACTGCTGTTTCTCCACATGATTCTGCAGCTGTGTGTGCCTCCAAATAAAACTTGACAATGGAAACCTCTAGATGCCAGGAAAGAATTTTTGGCCACCTACTCATTGTCTTTCGACAAAATGCTTAGCTCACAGAGTAATGATACGCCCAGTGCTGTATATACTGCCGTCGTGGTCTTCTTCACTCGCTTCTGTCGAATCACTGTCATCACTATCTGATGCAGGCATTTAATTCTCTTCCTCACAGAAGTCATCATCGCTTTCACTAAATGCAGCAGCGTAGAACGGAGAAAACGGCCATGCTTTGCAGCGAACCTACACGTCCAAACGCTCCCGAATACAGAAGGCCTGCACTGAACGTTGTGCTGCACCCTAGTACAAAATGAAAAAAACTTCATCAAAGTTCACTTATCCCTCAAAAAATAGTGCATCATGTTTACAAAGAATGCGCGGATGGCGCAATGGAAAAAAAAAAAAAAAAAGCGAAAT
Organism: Haemaphysalis longicornis; assembly: GCF_048455015.1. Lineage (NCBI taxonomy): Eukaryota > Metazoa > Arthropoda > Arachnida > Ixodida > Ixodidae > Haemaphysalis > Haemaphysalis longicornis. The sequence continues at coordinate 414,834,396 of NW_027526203.1, read as the reverse complement.
TTAACCTTGAACATTCATGCCGGGCAAATCCCGAAAACGGACCAGTACAGCCGTTTTGCACTGTTGGGACAGACCGCAAATGGGACCACAAAGGGTTATTTGCGGTCTGTTACAGGTAATTTTCCCTGGTAGAAGCACAAACTCCCTGAGTTTTTCCAGACTATTCAAACTCCCAGAGATTTCCCAATTTTCTCGGATAAGGTCTAAGACCCTCCGAGTCACCCACGACAAAGTGGGCGGCTCGGTTCTGAAAGGTAAAACCTGTGGTAAAAACCACAAGATAAAATTACTGAACAGATGCAGTTATGGCTTTGCAATCTGCAGTGATAAAAAAAAAAATATGGGAAGACCCACCTCAAATCCAAAACCTGCTCCAGGGCAAGGTACTCGGAATACAACTGTGGCATTTTCGACTGCACCAGGATATAGCTTAGTGCAGGAATGAGGTCATCAGCTCCCCTGGATAAGCAGAGAGCATTTGAAATGAGGAAATTCACAGTAGTTTCAATACCACTCAATTTGCCTTTTTCAAAAGGCCACCAGATAACACCTCGCATGGGCCTACTAACCCCACAAAGTCAGCATAGAATTAGCCGCTCACCTCAACATGTTACACACACTCGCGCACGCGCGAAAAGTAAGCACCCTACCCAAGAAACAATTTTACCGTTATTAACCCTTTGAGGGTCGAATTTTTTCACCAAATGCGACCCCCCAGGGTCGATTTTTTTATTGCTGATGTAAATTCTCCTGCTAATTTAAATAGTAATTTTTTTTAGGGTGACCATAAAGTGACAAAAAAATCGTTTATGTTGTTACCTATATGTGGTTTATTCATGAGTACACAAGAAAAATTCTAAATTAGAACGAGAGAGTAACAAGCCGGCACCTTTTGAGTGACAAAATCAAATAGACATCAGTTTCGCAGGCGCAAAAAGAAAGAAGCGCTCGGAGGATGCGCGCGGGCGCGCACGGCCGGATGCGGGAGCGATAGACGGCGCACAACTCATAAAATACACGAGAGAGAGAGAGAGATCATCAGTTTCGCAGGCGACCTTGGTCTGTGGCAGGTGCAAGAAGCGGGAGGCATCCAGGTGCCAGGTGGGCGATACCTAGCGCGCCCCCTCGTTAGTGGATGCGCGTCGCTCAAGTAAATCATAAAAAAATAAAAAGAAGAGCCATCGGCGCAAGAAGAAAATTTGACGTATTTCCGAAGTGTGGCAGCACATGCCAAGCAAAAGAAGTTGGCGAAAAAGGCGCGCTTTTTAAAGATACAAGCAATGCCAGACATGCACGTCATTGACCATTTTGAAGGTGTTTGCCGATGCCATACATGTACGGCCGTGACCTTCAAAGGGATGAGTGTCATATGCTCAAAAGAATAAATAATTCTGCGAGTAGAAAACTGGAACTGCAGTGTCTGCCATCCTCCAAAATAACCCATTCAGGGTCAATGACGTGTACATATACATCCCCTGCAAACACCTTCAAGATGGTCAGTGATGTACATGTACATGGGCATCGCTTGTATGTTTCAAAAGCGCGCCTTTTTCGATCATTTCTCTCGCTTGGCATGTGCTGCCACACTGTGGAAATAGGTGAAATTTCTTGTGGCGATGGCTCCTCTTTTTTTTTTCTTTTTTAATGCTTTACTACAACAGGGGAGCGCCGGCTAGCGCTTGCACATGTGGTCCCGTGCGGACGCGCAGCGGCTAGTCTCGGTTTCGTCCTCCGGGTGTGTTTCCCACTTCTTGCACCTGCGAAACTGGTGCGCTTCTTACGCTTTTTCCCCTTCTTTCACCAGTGGAAATTTTTAAGAATTTTTCTCGTGTTACTCATAAATAAACCACGTGTATGTAACAACACAAACAATTTTTTTTGCCACTTTATGGTTACCCTAAAAATATTACGATAATTTTTTCTTGAAATAGATTCTTCCGAGGAATTTAAATTGTCAATTAAAAAAAAAAAAAAGACCCTGTGGGAGTCGCATTTGACAAAAAAATTTGACCCTCGAAGAGATAATAATGAGTGGTTGCCTGAACGTTTCAGCCATAAGGGTGGCTGGCAGCACTGCAGAACAGATGGCATTTCTGTCAGCACAAGTACAGAATGATGCCGTCAAACAGAAGCATGATATGACAAGACATTTTCCTCCCTGTCAAAAGTTTGCATTTCGGCATTACCAGCCTTCTGCTTCCTGAAAGAGTTTTTTTTTTTACCCTAGCTTTCATTAAACATTGTTTATTTTGAACTCTTTTCACATCCCTGAGGAATTGGAACCAACCTCTGTATGAAATACTGTACTGAAATGTATATAGTTGATAACCAATTTTTCACACTAAAGGGGAATGCAAATGCCTAAAAACCAAACAGCAGCAAAAAAAAAAAAAAAAACACTTCCCATTTAGTGGGAATGGTTTACTGTAACACATCTTGATAGGGTTTGAATAGTGGGTATACAGAGAATTGACTAACACCTTCAATGGCAGCACAAGGCAAACCTATCACAGTCACAAGTACGTTACTTTCCATTTTCTTCCTATTTACCCAAGCTTACGTTTCCCATGTTCGATGGCATGCATGTACATACAACAGCCGTGAAACAACTAAATAACTGAATAAGATTACAAACTGACTCACATAAGCCTCTTATGGGGTTCATCTTCACTTGTAAAAGGTTCTGTGCACACCAGCCTTGTGACGTGCACTGCAGCAGGAAAAGAGAAAGGAGGAAGTCGTTAGCCATATTGTCTACTACGTGGCAAACAATAAAAATGCGTATACATAGTAGCAAATGTGGACGGGACAAGGTGGCAAATTCCGAAAAAGAGAGAGACTGTAGCCCTTCGCTCTATGCATGTTGCACACAATGAAACACGAAGACTTCTCAGTTCATTCGTGTACACTGCTCTCTCGCGCAAGACAGTATGTCGTAAGCAAGGTTACCACAAACAGTGGAGGCAGACGTGTGCAGGAATACGATGTGGCTTCAGCACAGAGTGAAAGCAGTGTGAAAAGGCAAGTAGAAAACACGATCCACTTCCCATTTGAAAAGGTGCGCCTCTCATCAAGGAAAGCTGAGGAAATGAGTGTCAGGCAAATCAGTTTCATTTTGAATGAACTGCAGCATGTAAGATGGAGTATAAAGAAGCACTAAACAAGACAGGCACAGTTCTCTTTGCCATGACCCACTCAATTTTACTAGCAGAGTTCTCGGTGTCCTTCAAGCAAGCCTCACTGATTCAGAACATACGTGACAGTCAAGTGGTCAAATAAAGTGCACGATAGCGCACTGAATGTAAAAATGGTAACAGACATGGCTTTCTGCCACTGAGCTCCACAAACACACAAATGCAGCAGCAGCAGTAGCCCAATCTTGAAGAGCCAAATTGCTCAAAAGCTCTTGCATCTAAACTTCGGAACATGTTTGGAGAGCCCACAGTTTATAGGTTGAAAATTGAAACTTTACAAGCCAAAGCTACACGCAGGCTGTGTGTGTAGAGGCTCCCAATTTGTGCTGCACAGTTTCCGATCCTGCTGTAAGTTGCAGCAGTTGCGAAACACCAGGTCATCTGCTGGATGCATCAATAGCCCTCTGCACCCGCAATCGGTATTTAATCGCGATCGGTTTCAAGGCCCAGCATTAAGGGCAACATACCGTCACCAGGGATGCAATTAATATTTGAATCTTTGAGTACATCCGAATTGGTAGCACTACAGCACGGGTGCAACTCTTACCATCACATAGGTACTGGAGTAAAGTATTTGCACGATTCTAACAAATTTGTGTGCATTACAATCGGGCTCAAAACCCAATTGGCTTTAAAGCAGCCAGCAGCATTGCCATGTACACAAACTCCTCTCAAAATCCACCTCAATCCAATCCAAAACAACATCAACATCATGTGAGTAAATTTTGGTGCACCCACAAAGTTCCTCAATGGGCATACCTCAGCCAGTTGTTGCCCATAGTTCTGCGGTTGCAATTAGCACCTCGTTTCAGTTGTCATAGCTCCAAAGAGGTACCACTATGAGGCGTGCATCAAGGGCAAGGTAATTTTTATGGCCGACCACAAGAGACTGAGCAGCATCATGCACACTGGGTGCCTCTGAGACACAAGTGTGCGATAGGCGTAAACATAACAGAGCCATGTTTTCATGCAGGGTTTTACTGGCCCTAAGCACAGACATTTTTGAGAACTTGGAGAGTCCGAGGTGGAATCCATAAATTAGCAGCGAATGAACCAACGGCCCATCACATCCAAAATCATGAGGGTAGAAGTCGCAAACACTTCCGATGTTCCCCTATCAAATAATATTGCCAGTAGGAGCTGGATAAGCAAGTTTATGAAGCCCAAAGATTTTTGCTGCTAAAGTTGCGTCTTCCGCCAGGTACATGGCGTCATGTCTTTTACATCTGCGTGGCAGAATCGGCATCAAATTATTTTGAAATTTTGCAGCTAAACTTACCTGTGAGTTACAACTGGGGGTGCATTACAACCGCGCAAATATGATACGTTCCTCGTTTTTTTTTTCCTTCAATTTTTTCAGACTGCAAGATTACGCAGTACATAAAAAGAATGAGCTCGCCTAATCAATGTTTAATTAAAACACACTTTTCAAAGCTCTGCTTCTATCGTTAAAAAACGTACCATGTAGACTTGTTCCCACACCTGGTACCCAAGCATAAAACAAGGAGACTTCCAATTTGAAATTTCACTAGTTGCGTTTCATACGTGTTTTGCTTAACAGGTGGATCACAAAAAAGCCGACATATGGTCTATCATACCTGCAGGTACGTTGCATCCGCATTCGCTGTGATACATTTAGACTCCGTAAGATTGTTCTCTGTTACCAATATCACACTAAATTTCCAATGCTCAAATGCAATGCCACGCACAACGAAACTGACTTTTAAAACAAAACAAACAACAACAACAAAAAAAGTGGACAGTTAACCTATCCCAGCACCCCCAAACCCCACAAATGGTAGCAGGGACTTCCTTCCCAAGACTGGAACTTCCTTCCCCAGATGCAACATTTGCAAACAGGCCCTTGGAAGAGTGCATATCGGTCCCCGTACCCAGGACACGCAGCTTGTGGCTGGGGGCCAGCCTGGGCACGGTGCGCAGCATCCCCACTGCCTCGTCCAGTGTTGGGCTCTCGCACAGGCACTGGGACACGTGCATCTCTGGCGCCGACGCCGAGGCCAGCTGGCTCATGGCGGCCGCCACACGCTGCTCCCCGGCAAGGTTTTCCAGCCTGCACAAAGGGGGACCAGCTGTAACGCACCGCTCCAAGCCATTGCTCCCTCCTGCGCTGTCTGCCTTGGCTAAGGCAGAGGCAGCTTTTGAATACCACTGGTCCATATGCATCTACGTAGATGCACCACCTACGATTTGAGGTGGCCCACTATATGCAGGGTCTCACCATGATACCTTTGCATTCAAGTCCATGGTGCAAACTTGCCTTGCCCGGAAAACAGCAATTTTAAAGTGAGCCACGCACGTTAAACGGTTTCATCTTTTTCACTCGGAGTTGAACTGTACTCTTCTTTTGACACACTGCCTCGAGCAAGCAGCACAGTGAATTCTGGGAACAACAACAAAACAGCACAAGGACGGGACTAAGCAAGGGGATGCAGCACTAAGCATGTCCTCGCATCATTTTACGATTCCCAGAAGATGTACTGGCCAGCCAACTTCAGCTTTATTCTCACACACAGTGAACTGCTGAACTTGCGCAGAGAACAGGCGGAAGGTTACGTGCACTGTATGTGGAGGCTATATCAGTGAAGTGACCGAGTTACAGACTTTGACAGAAAAAAAAAAAAAAAAAAAAAGGGCAGGAATTAGTGCTTAAACCAGAGTTTATGACAATTTAATATCTGATGACTTTTTTGAAACATGAAACACGTGTCGCACAGACAAAGGGCTGTGGAAGCTTAAATGAAATTCTTGACTTCCATTACTTTTTCTGCAACTCTTCCCAGCTGATATGCAGAGTCAATAATACAGTGCAGTGTTGTGCAGCACAGACTGAGTTACACTAGCAGTAAGTGAGGTAAATGTTGTTTCCTAGCTACTGATCAGAATTCAGCATAGCTAAACAAAAAAGTGGGGGCATAGATCCAACATAGTTGATACAAGAGAAGAAGGGACTCAAGCTTGAGATTTTGGCACGAAATCTTGGAACAAGGCATGCGCGAGATCGAACTGTTTTGTGTTACATCACTTTTTTGTTGTTTCCCCACACGTGCTATGCACGAGCTGTGCAGGTCATTTGAACCACTCCCATCTTGGAAAAACCTTGAAGCCGAGCAGCCCACACTTGACAGCCCACCTGACAGCTGCCAGAAGGTGGGGCCACAGTGGCCAGGTGAAGTGGTCCTCCAGCACACTGTAGCAGACCTCCTGGGCTTCGGGGCTCTTCAGGGGCTCCAGGGTCAGCCCCAGCAGGAGGAGCGCGGTCTGGAGAACGCTTTCCACACGGGCACAGGCCGCTGATCGGTGGTTGCTGCCGCTGGCGGGAGGCTCCCCGGCTGCTGCCAGCAGCCCGCCCCGGCCGCCCAGGGACTCTGCCATCTCGCGTTGCAGGGCCACGCGTTCCTTGGCTAGCCACTGGCTGAGCGGATGTTTGGAGTCCCTGCAAGGACAGCGCCCACACTCAGGCCCGCCCTTCTGCCTGCCTGCCGTCTGCGTCTCGGCGTTTTGCGCTCGGACAAACCAAAGCACACAGTTGGGAAGACCATATGCCTTTCTACAACGACAGGAGAAAATTACAAGACAAGTGGAATCTGCTAGGAGAAAAAAAAAAAAAAAGGGGGGGGGGGTCTTGTAATGACAGCACACTGTGCTTAACATAGTTTAAAGGGGCCCTGAAAGGCATTTTGAGCACACTAAATGAACTAGCGCAACCGTTAGATTGGGTCGTCAACGTCCTCTGTGCCAAGCATTACACTTTTACGCGCAGCGGAAAGCTCACACTTTTGTTGCAAAGTTGGTCGTTTTTTTCTCACCCTTCCCTTCGTGTTTTTGGACGCCGCCATCTTCACATGTCTACATCATCGATTCCCAGATGTTCGTCATGAGCTAGACATCCTGCAATTGGGCGGCTTTTTCACGCACTTCCGGCAAAGAGATGAGTCGTCTGCTCAGCGTCGGCTCGCCGGCTGATCTGCCAGCGGAGTGCCGGAGTGGTTGGGCATTTTACGACAAACGAAACAAGTGTAAAACAAACGCTTAACCGTTTGTATTGAATGCAACACGGCCATAACACGACATGGATATTCTGTTACCTGAGTACGTTCCATAAAGAAAGCGTTGAAGCCCCGTGGCACTTCTTTCGTGCAATTGCAGAGAACGCCCCGAGCCGAATGCCCGGGTTTGACGCATACATTTTATTCAACTTCAAAACAATCCAGAGATGCGTTTTTAACGAACACAACGTCACAACATGCGTTGAAAGTCTGAACCACGATTGACAGAGGATGGGTTGCCTCCTGCCCGTCGTAAACTCGGTACTCACCTAGCGCGCGCTTTGCGGGGACGAACAGCAAGTCACTTAACTCTGGCGCACAAGCCGATGGCTTTTAGCCACGCACACTGCACATACCCCATGCGAGGTTGAGTCGTACGTCGCTCGAGAAAGATAATCCAGACCATGGGAAGCACTATCCACCCGCAGAAGCACAACGTCGCATTTCATCGCGAAACAAAGGCGTCCACAACACACACACCATCGCCTCCTGTAATGCCAAACGCATCTCGCACTTCCCAATGGGAGTGAGGGGTACGCCTGCAGTGCCCACATGTCGCGAGGTGGGGCCCCGAGCTGAACCGGGATCACGGAACCGTAACTAACTTCTAGAGCGGTTTGTGCCTTGTTGCCAAGGCAACCGATGCTTGAGATTGTCAAAGAAATGGCGCTCGCTCCAGCGCTAGAAAGCTCAGAGCCGCGGCGGAGCATGTTTTGCCAACGTTGCCGCTCTCCCCCACGCGTCGCCCCAAGCTGAACTGGTCACGTTATTGAAGCATTTTGTGCACGGGTTCTGTATCGGTTTAATATGACTTTTTCACATGCCGCCGGCAGGAATTACCACCGCCGCAAAATAAGACCCGGCACCAGCGGGGCCACATCTGATACGGCGCTTTTTGGATAAACGGTGCGCGGTGCATCAAGGGAACGAGCGCACGACCCTCCCCGTGCGGCTGCGAGTTCGCCGCCGATAAAAAGTCATGTGCCGCCAGCAACGTACACCGCGAAAGGGCAAGGCCAGGCCGCCGCATACATGCGGCCAGATTTTTCGTTCGCTTTTCCAGCCTTGAGCGGAGTGCGGGCTTCATGGTGTCAACAAAGCTTGGCCGTAGCAGTCGACAGTCTGAGCAGCGCAATAGCAATAGCGGAAGTACGTCACCGCTGCGGAGCGCAGCATCATGGGAGGCGAGGCTGGCGCGCCGTCAACAGCGGAGAGTAAGTCGAAAGGAGGAGGAAACGCGGAGCGACGATAATGCGCGGTTTTTGATTTACGATTTCTCAGCTAATACTCATCGCTTTAACAAAATTCTTGCGGGAGGAGATTGCAAATACATTGCTTTATTTGGGTACATGTACATCCATGCATCGGCGGAAGGTATTTCAGGACCCCTTTAACAACAGGCATGCCAGCCAAGCTATTTACATTACATGAACAGCATGCATTTTGACAGCAAGCTACACGAGGGCATGAGCTAGGTCGTTGTTCTCCCAGGAGTTGAGGGAAAATAATAACACAAACAAATGAAAGAAATGTTTTTAGCTGATGTAAAGCATGTGGTGGCCTTACCCAAGAATATGCATTACAATATGCCGTGCAGCTTTCAAGCTCTTCGGACGAGATTCCAGCATGTCTTGAAGAGCTGATGGCCACTCCTGATAAGATTAAAAGAGAAAGTAGGTCACTGGACCAACCTCGTGCAGCTATCAGAAAAACAACAAAAATCAACTCAATAGGTACTGGTGGACTTTATTTATGGATGTAGATTAATGCACAAAGTGATGTGCTTGCTCTTGCATGGATTGTGCGAAGGCATTTCACATGAATTCCTGCCACTGGCGGTAAATGGCAACCAGGCTACCGAGTACCATATTTACCCATGCAATGACCCCCCCCCCCCTGCCTTTCGCTTTTCTTTTTGAGAATTTACTTTGTTACCTTAAATAAAGAAACGCAGCAGGAATATAAAAGGTACTGTTTAGCATGTTTCTATCTCGACATGGTTCCTGATGCCGTCGACGATTGCAGTAACTTGATATCATGCCGCAGTACAAGCAGAAATGCTAAAAAAGCATTCTAAAAAAAAGAAGTCTCAACAGTAGCCAGAGACACGAGCGCGAATGCTGTGGTTCACAATTTAAAACTGGTGCGCTTGTGGAATGCCACCTGCTGGACACAAATCAAACCTTCTTGCGTATAGCGCCATGAAAGTGCTGCGGCATGCGAACAAAGCACCAAATGACTCCGCCTTCCTTCCCCGCTCTGTGCTGCTCTGTCACTTCTCCATTTCGCTTCATGGTTTTGTTGTTCAGCTGTGTTCTGACCTTTTTTTGAGCTCCTCGTATGCGGTGTACGGTGAGCCAGTACATTGCTACACGGCCGGTTTTCAACTGAAGGTGGTGGAGAATGCGTTTAGGCGTATGGAAACTGTACAGCTGGGCGGCACTTCAGTGTTGACCCAGTGTGTGTACACTACTGGCGCAAACAAGAGGCTTGGGCGATAAACAAGGATCGCTGCGTGTTTTGTGGAACCAAAGAAAGGAAGTTTCCCAGTGTGAAAAAAAAAGTTTTGGAGTGCCTTGGCGGCACGGAAGACAACACGCTGTGGGCCAACAACGAATGTGAAGCCGCAAGCAACTCCAGTGAAAAGGATAGCTCCGATGGCAAGTAGGTTGCCACTAGCATGTTGTGAATAGAACAGAAATTTGGTTACATAATTACCTATGTATTTTAATGGAAAGGTAAGGTTTTGATACCGCTTCTCTTAGTGTCTTGATTGTCTGAAATTTCAACTTTTATAATCTTACGCATAATGAACCCTCCCCCAAAATTCATGCCGAATTTCCTGAAAACCAAGAAAGCCCATATGGTAACACACCACTGGCAATGTTTTGCCAAAACAGCAAACTGATAAGCCCATGATCTAGTCGCACATGTGCCTAAGTTTGAGGCAACCGCAAATGGATTTGCAACCGCAGCAAAGTAGTGCTGTAGATGAAGCATAGCTGGGGCAGCACTCAAGTAAGCCAAGGAAAAAGCTGCACATCATGCTTTTACCTACCCATTACAAAAACTTCCCTTCTTCAACGGGGCAAATCAGGCTAATCAGATTCTGGTTAGTTTTCAATGGCAACAGAAAGCTCATGCCAAAATCAGAAAGTCAATGAACAAATGCTATTAATTTTTCAAGCAGGACCCAGTGCACTCTCTAAAAAGGGGCTGAATATGATTTTACATTTGGATACATAGAGATGTGCACCATAAACAAAACCAATTCTAGCCGCGTTGTTTTCACAGAAGCAAGTGATTATTATTAAGAGCTAGAGAAGACAACTTCATCAACAACAAACAAACAAGCAAAAACAAAAAGAAAGACAGCCCGAAAGAACACAAAACTGTGCATGAAAAAAAAAAAAAAAAAAAAGAATTCAAGTAGACAGTAGCAAGCAGACATGAAAGTCTTGCATAGGGACAGAGGCTGAGGCTCACACGTTTGTTTTCATATTGCAGAATTCTGGTAAAGAGCTCCTGCTGGCGCTTCTCTTCCGGTGTCGTGCACTCCCCAGAGCTCTGTAGCTTCCTGGAGACAGTCAAAGCATTGCACCTATAAGCGCCACCACCAGCAGGCCGCACAGTCGCTCACCTTGCAGCCATTTCAGCAATTTGCTTCTCTTGCTCTTGCAGCTCCTGTAGGTACTGCGGAAGGAAAACACGCCAAGGTTCTCCTCTGAGCGTGCAAGTGATACCCACACACGCGCGCCAAGCTCTTGACCCCCACCAACAAGACAGTGACAGTGGGAAGGCCAAACCGACCGATATAGTGCTGGCTTATCAGCGCGCGCGCACACACAATCTCTTTTGACGCACACCACCACTGATGAGAATGGGGAAGAACGACTCATTTGGCACGGGGCTACTTGGGAGACCAGCTCACAAGAGATTATTAGTCTGGTAATGGGCCCAGTCGTAGGGCTCCCTTGGGGTGCACACTTCGTTACACCAGCCTGCAAGACCTCACACGGGCAAGTCCCCAACAGATGTGGAAGGTCAGTCATAAAAGCAGAGTTCACTCACCTCGGCCTGCTTTTTTCTGCCTGCTATCAAGTTATCCATAAGCCGACGCTGAAGTTCAAAACGCTGAACAAGAAAGAGAGAGAGAGGAAAAAAATTAATTTTCTGTAACATCCTATTCGTCTAGAGTTTCTGGTAATATATAAAATAAAAACCAGTGCTGGTACCTCCCAAAATCCCTCAGGTTTTTATAGAACATCCTGACAAGCAAACTGTAGAAACTTTGGGCTTTCGGTACCAGCCGCAAAAAAAGAGAGAAGCCCTATTATGAAGATTGTGCTCTGAAAAGTAGCGTCACTGCTGGTCTAAAACATTAACAGTATATGAAGCCAAGCAATACCTTCAAACTTACAAGAATTGCTAAAGCCTATGGATATTTGTATATATATAAAAAAAACTGTGCTCCTGTAAAAATCCCAGCAGGGATTTTTACAAGAGCATGCACAGTATGCATGCATGCATGCATACTGTCAATTTCTACTGGGATTTTTACAGGAGCAGGCACAGTCTTTTTTTTTCACATTTATCCATAGGCTTTAACAATTCTTGTAAGTTTGAAGGTATTGCTTGGCTTTAGACCGGTTTTAGACCGGTCTAAAGCTTTAGACTGGTTTTAGACGGGCAGTGACACTAATTTTTCAGAGTACTACCTCCATAATTACGGCTCCTTATGTATGCTGTCAACTCCTGCTTGGATTTTTACAGGAGCACTGTCAAAGAACACGTCAAACTTTTTTCACAATTACACGTACGTAGGTTTCACAATTATCTGCATTTTTTCACAATTATTCAATTCTTTTTGACAATTATTTCACTTCATCACAATTATTTTTTCACAATTATCCACATGCATCAATTAATCAGCTCTGGTGTATAAAAAGCAGTGCTTATAAAACTAGTATGCCAAAGTCAGAAGCACATTTCACAGCAATAATACTTGCCATAACATATAGCTCACACCGAATTCCCATAATTGAGCCAATGTGTAAAAATGTGACTAAAGAGCTTCTCATGAAAACCTGCTTAGCCACAGTGTAGTGCTGCAAAATTATAGCCGACTGAAATAAAATCTTTTTCTCTATCCAAGAGGTTGGTATCAATGTCTTTCACCCACATAAACGAGAATACCGAGTCCTAAAACTTGGGCAAATTTAATGCGACTGCCATCTACACATGTGCTAAAGCCGTCAAATTGTTGCTCTCCACCTCCTTGTGGAGAGCAACAACCTGAAATTTAAACGCACATTTATTTTGACAGCACTGCATGTAAACATATTTTTTTGTAAATGCAGAATGTTTGTGATTTCAATATCCTAATAAACTAACTCGGCTAGGTAACAAAGTGAGCCAACTCACAGACAGTCAGTAATTATTCTACCAAAACTTTTGACTTGGCCTAGGATAAACTGGTGTTTTACAGCAGCTATATGGCTTAAGTTATTGATATTTTGCAGGCGAGTCAGTTCACCTGATAGGCATAAGGATATGGTATCTTATTAGTGCACAAACTGATTACCTGTGTTATGTCAACATGGCAGCTGGAGCATGCCACATTGGAGAAGCTGCAAGCTCAAAACAAGAGCTTTGAATAACATCACCCATCTTAGAAGAAGACCCAGCAAATCGCCCTCAAAGAAGCCAAATGATGGTAGCAATAGCATAGCTGATGAACAGCATGTCTTTTGCAGATGTTTCCGGGGCCTCGCTTTAAATTAAGATTTGTTCAACAAGCTTTCTAAATCATGAATGAAGGAATAAATAAATTTGAATTTTATTGGCGCAGCAGCCAAATTTGGCTATATTGCGCCAGACATAAGGTAATATATTAAATTTGGACACACTACGGTAAAATGCTCACGTAAAAATGGGGTAACATGATAAAATAAAAGTTTCTGTAAAAGCTTGATTGCGCTCAAAAATTTGGAAACCTTTGCAATGGAACAAAATTTATGAAAGTGTGAAAAAATTCGCGACACTTGTTTTCGTAGCTAGGACACACTACAAGTATGTGTATTACTGTAAGGCGCTTCCCACATTGTTCACATTCTGGAGGGTCTTCTCCTAGCAATAGGAAGTTGTGGGTCAAGTGCGTGTGCCCAATTCTTAGGAAACCTAACACCAACTCTACAAATCTTTCTTTATGCCTGCAGCTCTGCCACTCTCTCAGGTGTGGCTTCACAAGGTGGAGCTTGTTTTCATTTAGTTCTGCCCATTCGGACTGCTGCTTCTTCTTCATTGATAATTGTAGTCTCCTTCTGCTTTCAAAATCATACCCTCAACGATGCAACCAGAGACACTGCTTTCTAAATTAAGCTTTATGACCTTATTTTTTACAGAATATATTTAGCCACCACAAAATATTTCGAATGTTTTACCATGCATGCAGCAGTGCGAAATATAAAACACATTGAAAAAAAGGTGCAATGTTTTTGGTAACGCGACCCCCGGAGCAGTGCGAGCACAAGACGGAAGGGCATTGGAGTCCCAAGGAAAGGCCCAGTGTCCCACAACAAAAGCGTACCAGATTTTGTTTGGCTGCAGGGTCACGAGTCCTCTTGATAAGCGCCTGGTAACGCTGGCACACGACTGCATTCTGTCGCTCCATTTCCTCCATAGGAGTCAATTTCCTCCTGCATGCATCCACAAGCAGCAGCTGCATGACTCTGCATTTTCACTCACAATCTAAGAAAAAGATGTAATGCTGCAAACCTTCCTTAGAAAGCCACATCGGCTTTACATGACATGGAATGTTTGTATGACCGCTTGCCCAACAAGGAAACAGGACACTGGGCATATGCCAACACAATGTGATGCGACACAGGGCTTGTTTGTCACTACATCTTGCCAGACATTCGAGGCATATTACTTGCAGCACTTTGCAGGCGACTCCTGCTCCCATCCAATGACATGTGCTCTATAGCGGGGCCACTACTGACCCTACCTTGTCTCTGAGGCACTTGCGGCTGAACCCGGCATTCCCCCTCCTTCGGTGAACATTGGGTTTGACATGAGTGCCGTGCCAGAGGGCGGATTGGCCGGGCGTGCCTGCTGGGGCGGCTGGCGTGACAGCATTCGTGGAGCCACAAATGCCACGGGGGGCAGGCTGGCGTGTCCCAGTGCTTCGGGCCTGCATGGGGGCTGCAGTTCAAGTATGGCGGGTGGGCACAAATACGTCTCATTGCACTTCTCTTGTTCGGCATAGAACTGGTTCAGTGATGCTCCTGCGGAAGAATGGAAACACCAGTCTCTGTCACAGCAAAGGCATCACTGGAAGGCAACGAAAGTGCCGGAAACAAGCTGTGGACAAGTTGGTTGTGACATCGCAGGCTGGTGTGTAAGGGAAGCAGCAGTATTTTGTGTTTGGTAGACTTTACCCCGAGCTCTAGGCTCATTGGTTGACGCGCCAGAAGCTTAGAGCAAGTGCACCGTCTTGCCTTGGGAGGTTTAAAATACTGTATTCGTGCAATTCTAACGCACACTCTTTTTTTTGCTAAAAGCAGCCTTCCAATATGTGTGCGCGGTACGATTGGACCCGAAATCGAAATCGATGTCAAAGTGGCCAGCAGCATTGCCATGGACATGAAGTCCTTCGAAAATCCAACACAATCTAATCCAAAACAATCCATCAGCATCACACGAGTAAATGTTGGTGCACATGTTTCCCAATGGGCATAACTTCACCAGCTATTGCACATATTTTTGAGGCTGCAATTAGCCCCTCATTTCACCAAGCAGCATCATGCACACTGGGCGTCCCGGAGACATGGGTGCGTCACTGACATAAAGCGGTGCCATATTTTCATGCGAGGCTTCATTGGCCCCGAGCACAGACATTTTCAAGAACTTGAGACCCCCAGGTGGAATTCACAAATTAGGAGCGAATGAACAAACGGTGTGTCACATCTGAGCTTATGAAGGCTAAGGCACTTGAAATAGCGAACACTCTTACTCCAGTTTTACCGTATTTACTCGCGTAATGGTCGCACTTTTTTCGCCAATAATAGGATGCAAATTTAGGGGTGCGTTCAATGCGCGAGGTGAATTTTTCGCCAAAAAAGTTTCAGCACAGCAAATGCAAGCAAGGTGCAACTCAGAATTTTTTACGATAGATCTCATGAACAAACTAACCATAACCAATAAAAACATCATAAAAACTGCACGGACCACCGCCAACTTCGTTGCAAAGTGAGGCAAAACGCCGAGTTTTCATTAATTACGGAACGCGCCGGAACGAGTTTGCTACAAGGTGAGAAAAGGTCGACCAATAGCGGCTGCTCCTATCAGAGTGCGGGACATCAAAACACGACACGGCTGCCGATGCAGCTATCTGAGCGCGTTATTTTTTCTTTGTCTTGCTAGTACATTATGTGCATTTAGTGAGTTTCTTCCGCTCTAATAATGAAGTCATGCTTGCCGATATAAGTCTGCGACAGTAACATAGCCATGTCCGCGTTGAAAGAGGAGGAAACATAGGTAAGCACGACCATCGTCAGCTAGGCATGGCGCGCATACGACATGTGGCCGCGGCAAGTTCAAGGTGCGATCATAGCGCGGGAAATAAAAAAAAAAGTCGTATTTTGACGACGAACTTCAGGGGTGCGATCATTACGCGAGTGCGATCATTGTGCGAGGAAATACGGTAATTCTGGCAGGAGCCATGGATACGCAACGCTATGAAGCTCAAAGGTTTTTTGCAGCCACATTTGCATGCATTAAATAAAATGTCTCCTGCGATGTACTGTTGTCGAATTATTTTTCTGATTTTTCCTACATAAACTTACCTGTGCGTTACAATTTGGGGCGTGTTAGAATCGTGCAAACACGGTATTGTGCAAGTTTTGCAAACAATTTTTTTTGCCTTTAATTTTTGAAAACTGAATGTAAGCTGTACTGAAGATTGCCTTTAATTCCATTCGAAATTCCTTCGAAATTCCTTCATAAAAAAATTGGAAGGTCAGGCTGGCAGCAATAGGCAGGTGTTTGAGATTTCCACATAAGAGTTTGTTTTTCTGGGGATATCCAACACCACTATTGTCATTGCATCAAAGCTAATGTGCACAGCATATGCTAATGTGCACAGCATATGCATAAACAAGGCACATTTTTCAGTTCCACATACCCAAGATCTTTTCCATCCTGTCTAAACATTGCCTCACAATTGCGATCACTTTTTTGGCACTGTTCACAGGCAGTGGAGTGTCTGGCATGCCTGTTACAAAGAGGAAGAGCAAGAAAGGAAAAAACAAAAACATTCAGTTACATAGTAAAAAAAATCAAACCATCAAGGGGAAAGAAAAATGCACACGTCCTTTTGCAGATGATGACTACGATTGATTAATAAGACAGACATGGTTGGCTGGGGAGAGTTAACTGCAGTTTGATTGTCCTAGAAAAAAAAAAAAAAAAAAAACTGCCCATAAAAAACTGAAATATGCAAGATGACACCACTGAAGTCTCAATGTTTATTATGATAGTTCAAGTTGGCGCAGATTTTGCTAAGCTTTATCTCTTTTATAACAGTTGTCATGCGTGCTAAATAGTGCACGGGATGTATCTAACCCAAATAGCACCATAACTAAACATACAAAGTTTTGTACAATGGCAAATGCAAGCAGGTATTCAGGCAATGCTTTGCATCGATGTCTCATTCAGAGGACCTGAAAACGCATTTCCAATTTGGTGCAAGACACGCAACGTGAAGGCGTTCGGAGATCTCTCAAGAGTGAGCCGTGAAGTAGGAAGAATGGGCACACAGGCCACAGCTGACGGCCCCCTGGGAAGAAGGGCGCCCCATGCCACAGTGTCAGTACTCACCGTGGGCACTGTAGTCTTTCAGCAAACTGGCAGCCACGGCTTCCAGACTCTTTAGATAGTTCACGTACGCATCCTAAGAGGAAGCACAAAAGAAGAGGGGTGCCTGGATGTCATTTGTGAAGATGGAGAAACGGCAACACAACCATAGTATGCATTCTCATAAAACAAAGAAGAAGAAGAAGAAGAAGAAGAAGAGGGGGACATGCTAAAGGCGATCGTCAAACTCAAAAACAAACAAAAGAAAATCCATGTCTACAGACGACTTGATTGATTGATTGTGGGGGTTTAACGCGCCGTCAGCGCAGGCGATAGGCGCGCCGTAGTGGAGGGCTCCGGATTAATTTTGACAATCTGGGGATCTTTAACCTGCGCCGAAATCTCATACACACAACCGTTCTTGCTTTTCGCCTTCGTCAGAAAAGCGGCCTCCGTGGCCGGGAATCGAACCCCCGTCCTCGTACTCAGCAACACAATGCTTTAGCCACTGAGCCACCGCGGCGGGTCGTCTACAGATGACTGCTGATGCAGCTTACAGTAATCAGTGCTGGTTTAAATATCCATTTCTCCAATCAACAACATACAGTGTTTTCACATAATTACAATTACTGAGGATGGTTTTTGCTGCAACAGTTTTTAGGTCAAAAGCAGTAAAGCATGGTTAAAAATTGCATAATGCTTAGTGCAAAGGTTCATAAAAGGATAGTGCAGTATTATATACTTGTAGTTGTATAAGATCTAGGTAGTCGTAAGTTGAATATTATTGGCGCAGTTGCCAGATAAATTTCATGGCAATAATGTTACGCATATGAAACACTTGCACTTTGTAACACTTGAGCACCCTAACCATATTTGTGGCTAATTAAAAGCACACGTCATTTTATTCAACTCTGATCACTGACTATCTTTTCTCAAGAACGGGAAATTTGCCGAGCATCGACTGTATCTCGCTACACCCTCTTCGTTTCTCCCGATTAGCCTGTCTATCCCTCTTGGCTAGGCATCAAAACTCATGCGCTTTAGCATGTGGCATGTGACCTTCGCCTCACCAGCACTAGAAAAATGCCCCAACAGATGTCATCTCTTACCACCCGTTTAGTAAACTACGCAATCAGAGTATGGAGCAGGAAATGGCGCCATCCCCGCTTGTGGTGCAGCACTCTCTCATGCTACCTAAATTCTTCTTGCCTTGAAACCACGCCAAGGACCTAGACCATGTTTCATAAGCTTGATTGCTTTGATGGTGACTGTGTTTATTTTCCAGTTTGGTGCTCAGGTGAGCGTACTCTCACGTGGTCTGTTTGCCAATTAGCATCTGGTGAACGAGTAGCCTAAAAATGGTTAACATTAGAAGAACTGCAGCTCATGCCAAAGTAAGAGCATATCTGGTACAGTATTGCCCAGGGATTCAGGGAACCAGATGGGCTAGCTGAGAACAATTCCCCTTCCCTCAAAAAAAAAAAAGTGAAGGTAAGAGGAAGGATTCAAAAGGTATACAACGCTGAAAGCATTTTACAAGGCTGGGAAGGAGTCTGGTTTGAGTAACTGGTGTTTTGTTTTCCTTAAGACGAGGAGTGAAAGAACAAGGCACGGCATCCTGTTAGAGTGATGATGGCGAGAGCTTTCACTGCAAGTGTTTTTAGAAGTGCAGCCTCATGAAGTCGTACCTCAGTCGAGGTCTGCAATGGCGAACGCTATTCGGCAGGCCCCCTTGATCAGTTGTTGCTGGTCTTGTGGGGCAGTGCTAAACAGAGCAGCCACCCAAATGAAGGGGTGGATTTGGGTGTTTGGCTGATCCTGCCTGGTGGTTGCGGGCACTCGCACGCTTAGGAAGTGGGAGTGGGGCTACTATAAGCTTTGGGCTACTATAAGTCAGTTTGAAAAGATATGTGTTTGAAAAAAACATATCTTTTCAACTGTCACCAGAAAGGTGTAGCTTGAGTGGGTTGCTGGCAGATGTCACCCTGGACCTATCGTTCTGCTTCTCCTGGCACCCGGTGGGTAAATTCTTGGGGCAAGATTGTGTGCGTGTTCATTTCTGGGAAGGGAGCCCTGGACAGGGGCCCAGACAATCCTAATGGGGGAAACGCAGGCATGGCTCGCAGCATCGGAAAATGTTGTGCGCTTGGGAGGAGTAAGGCAGGAGAGAAATCAAAATGTGCATTCACCACAGGTGAGGCGGCTCGAGAGTTGGTTATAATGGCCCAAGTAGACATATTGTCGTCACCTTCCATGGGCCAGGTCATGGAGATGTGGGACACAGCAAGGGCCGTTTCCTCAGCCGCCCTGCTAAAGTCCGTGCTGCATACCGAAAACATTGTGTGCACGTTACCAGCAGCTGTAGCGGCCACTGCCACTTTGGCATTAGGGTTGGCTGGCAGTGTCACTGTATAGTATGCACGGGTGACGGCCGTACTGGAGGGTCAGCGCTTCAGCTTGGGCACTGAAGTTAGGTACCTTAGTTTTGCCCCATGTGTGGGTTCTTGGGGAGTGGGGAAACTTAGATGGGTGTGCGAAAAGTGGCTGTGAGTGCCACTGGGTTTGGTAGGAAGGGTGTGGGGTGAGCAAGTGGCAACCCAGGCGGGTGAGCAAGTGGCAACCGGCACAGGTGCTGCTAAGGTGGATAAGGGGGCCAGTACGTTAGGTTTCTATGGTCTCTTAGATGACACTGTGTGAAAGTATGGGAAGAAGGTCCCAGGCAGCCTTGATTGCTGACCGCAAGAAAGTGTTGAGGCACTGAAGTTTGGAGTAGAGTACAGAATGGACGATGTGGGAAGTGTCTGTTTCCTTAAAGCTGCTGCACTGGTTCGAAACCCAACAGATCATGTGTGCAACTTGGTTTTGAGGAGGTAGGCTGTGTGCACATCCCAACTGTTGGACTGCAGATGGAGGGTAAGGACTCAGGTGATGCCGGGCATTGAGGTAGCGGTAAGGTGTATGCAAATTTGTGGTGTGAGGAGCGACGCCTGGGGGTAGGTAACACAAGGCATTCTTTACTGCACAGGACAGGCTTCCACACAGCTGAGCTACGCACTGTCCAAATGGTTACGCTGTCAACGTAGAGGGCATGTTGGAGGTCGGGGATTGCATCAACTTGGGCAGGCAGCTCAGCCAGGGCCACATTGAAGAGGATGGGGTATAGGACTGAGCCCTAATTAGGATTGCACTCCTCATGCCGGGCAGAGATGCGCACACATTTTTTACAAGGAGCCCAGTAATGCTTCCAGCATTAAAACTGCATGGTTTATCGCTTTTTTTTGTGCAAAAAGTGCTGGAGAGTGTTTTTTTTCTCCCATCGAGTCGTTCACTTTTAAGAAAAATACAAGAACCAAGAGCAGGGGCCAAATTCTAGTGGGTGCCGGGAGATATCCGGCGGGGTTGATTTCCTGCGGGGTCTCACATGATTGGCACAGAGCGGAGATGTCACCCAGCCTGCGTCACGCGAATAAGTTTTGGCTATAATTTGGTGAAGTCGCATAGACCCCGCGGGAAAACAACCCTGCCGGGTATCTTCCGGCACCCTTCCGGATGTCTTCCAGCACCCAGTAGAATTCTGCCCCTGGTCACCACATTTAGCACCATTAGGCTTTTGTGTACAATATCAATTATAAGATATCAACCAAGACATCTTTATTGTCTTTTAGGTATCTACTCTAAAGGGCACATTGCAATGCTAAAATTGAAGCCCAGATTTTTTTTTTTTTTTTTGAGACTGGACCAGAAAAGCACCATGGATGTCCCTAAGTCTACATGGCCAGCAAAAGAATATTTGTATTTACTGCTAAAGGAGATGTCTACATCACAGGCTTGAAAACTAACAGTTGAAGGAAAAGGCCAAAAAACAAAAGCAGAACAAAAACAATTTCCAGCCGAGCTGTTCCAAATAACGAATTCTAGCACTCACAGTTGTGGCTTTCACAAAGACCGAGACGCCATGTAACTTTCTAACAATTTCCCCAATGGTTGGCCAGAGCCCTGGGTTGTACACAGCCTCTCGGCAGTGTTTGGAATGCTGGCTGATAAATTTCACCGTCACAGTGGTTAAAATGCTTGGCTGGGCACGGAAAAGCACAGTTAAAGCTGCAGATGTTGCCTTATCTTATCTGATATAACATTTATTCCCATCTACTTATTTAAAATAGCATGAAAATAAACAGTTCAAGTAATTGGCAAGTAGGGTGCAAGGTGGTGAAGCATGCAAACCAGTTTACACAGTGCAAAGCCAATCAATGTGTTTTGCCATGTACCCTGCATCTGAGGTCAACTTTATAAAAGGCCTGACAGGGCACTGCATGGATATCTGTTTAGGGGAGCGCTGCAACTCTCTGAAAAAAAGTGCCCTCCAGCCAGAGCCGGCCTTTGCTGCTGTCACAATTCTGTTCAGTCGCACACGTCAAAAGACAAGCGAGGTAGTAGAAGCCTTCCACATACACAAACAGGTGTGACCCGTGCACTAGCCCCCTAGCTAAATGCTGAGGTCAGGTACCTTGCTACTTTTGTTTGTCATGTCAACATACATATGCACACGAGTCCCCGTTACGTTGCCAAATGCATGGACACATTACCTAGCTCTACACACTGCAGATTTTAGATGTTTCCGATTCTTTTAGCCCTTGCATTCTACTTTCTATACGACTGAGGCAGCTTTGCAAAGAACTCCCTTCTGCTAAAACAAAACTTGTAATTGAAGGTCAGCACTCATCTGTCTACGTCATCCTACATATCACGTGATTTGCAATCGCAGAAAAAAGAATGGGTACTACAAGAAAGGTGCCCAGCGTGTTTGATCAGTGCGCTGTTGTGATGTAAGGAACAAAAAACCCTTGCAACAGAGGATAGGCCAATTTATCTAGCAGTGCAAATGGGCAGGAGGCACACCGAGATAAGGCTGCTACGCTTCAACAATTGGATTATAGTCACCGACAAGCTCCACACAGGGAGTTCAGAGTCGACTGACAAAGATGCTGGTTACATCACACAGAAACCACGCACAGAGCAGTAAATTTTTGATTTGACAAGACTAGAAAGGCCTTACATTTCGTGCCGGTTCCCCCAATACTAATGCGATACGACATTTTTTGAAGGCTTGAGGTCCTCGCAGACTTTTTTTTCCCAGTCATTTTAGGCATGGTACAAAAGTGAGCTTCTACCATCTTATCACAGGTTTAGGTTGCCAATGTGGTGGACCTTGATTGATTACGAGGTTTAACGCGCCGACGCTACACAGGTGATGAGGCGCGCCGTAGAGGAGGGCTCCGGATTAATGTTGACCGCCTGGGGATCTTTAACGTGTGCTGAAATCTTGAGCACACGGGCGTTTTCGCTTTTCACCTGTCAGAAAAGCGGCCGCCGTGGCCGGGAAATGAACCCACATCCTTGGGCTCACCAGCCTATGTGGACCTACACAGGGGTCATGGTAGATAATTTGTCCATAGAAAATACACTATGTTTTCCTACCTGCACTTAAATTCTTTTTGTTAGCCCATTTGAAGAGTGTATGACACCACAAGGAGCAACCCAACAATTTTTGGCTCACATTTCTAGGCACCGCACCTTGAAAAGGCTGAAAACAACAGAAAAAAAAAAAGACCTAAGGGTAGACATATGAAAATGCTATTTGATTTAGAAATTGAGGAGAGTTGCAGAGGACTTAAGCAGTACAGGGCTGTTGACAAAGCCGGCATAAGTAGCAAATAATCCATTTTTTTTTTCAGTAAAATCCAAATTGCAGGCAAGCAGTGAGTGAAATTTAACTTTACAACAGAACTAACTATTTTATGTCCGTATTATTCTCAGAATTCTCTTTGCCCTTATCTCTAGCACAAGTCATGAATAACGGATGTACAGCCTGAGAGGAGCCAGCTAAAAAAAGTGTTTTAAGGGCAAATGCAGAAATCAATGCAGTTCAGCTGTGGAATCATATCAGTAAAATCTAGCCTAACAACCATCCCAGGTGCCAGTGCACTGAAAAACGTACACAGGCCAGCTGCCAGTCATCTCCTCAATTGACCTGGAAGGACTGCCTGCTCTGTTGACTAGTGTGCCCGACTGACCTGTATGGATACCTTACGTTTACAAGACTGCCCAACTACAGTGTCACTACAGGCGGGTTATACTTGCGATTATGGCAAGGGCAGTGCTTTATATTGCATTCTCGCACAGACAATATAAATGTTTCATTTGAAGCTGCTTGTTGTACAAAGAAATGCAATGCCGTGAACCTCGCTCGAAATCTTCAATGGTGAAACATCAGCATTACTCTTGCACTATAGAGTTAAAAGATATAAAAACAAGTAGGTACGCAAGCGCATAACAGAAAGAGATAAGTGATGGCACAAGCTACTGCATTCATGTTTCGAAAAACAGAAACGACCAGAGGACAGAAGTTTCGGGCTCACTAGTTTAAAGGGACAGTGAAGTGTAGAAACAAGCGAACCTCTATCTGCAGATTAGAGCACAATTATAGGCTCCAAGAGCACTTAATTCCAAGAGCACTTCCAACATAAATTCCAAGAGCACTTAAACCAATACTGCCACACCATAACTTCTCCTACACTACGATACGCGGTCACGAATCAGGAATGGTGAAACGGGATTGGTGGAGCCTGCCTAACAGTTCATAGCTTAATAAAAAAAAAGTATGTGGGACCTTCTGCTCAGCATGATTTTTCAAAAGACATGAACCTCAGCTTTAAAACATGAACAGAGTCACTAGAATGGATGGTAACATATGTTGCAGTTACGATTTAGGTAAAACATTGTGCCTTTTCGCGCAAGTGCCGTCGATTTATGTGGGTGATTGTGAGTGCTACGCCAAAGCTTATGTCCCTTTTTACTGTCAACTTTTTCATTATACTACAACCAGTGGCAAAAGTCTGACACCACCGGCATAATTGGCTACGTGACCACAAAACAGCCCGTTCAAATGTCATTCAGCCTATAATGTCCCTCCCAAAAGTTTCAGTAAGGTTCCAGAGGAACCTTGTCTGTATAAATCAAGTGCTTTGTGTCCTAACAAAAAGACAGGAATAAGTATTCCAGTACGGTGACCCTAATTTTGAAGGTGGAAAATGAGCGAAAAGCAAAAACGCCCGTGTGTACGAGATTTCGGCGCACGTTAAAGGTCCCCAGGTGGTCAAAATTAATCCGGAGCCCTCCACTACGGCGCGCCTCATCGCCTGCGTTGCGTCGGCGCGTTAAACCCCAGAATCAATCAAGGTGGAAAATGAGGCATGTCACCAGTAAGAAAAGAGAAGGAAAAATAAACGCATATTAGACTATACATCTGCCATTTTCAGAGATCAGTCGGCATCTTTTAGGGGTCAAAACTTTTTTTTTTTTTTCAATTTTATAATTGCCCTGAAGCCAGTAAGCAGTTTTACTGTCTTCCACCTAGGAAGGCAGCAAATAGGAAAATAGGAAGGCAGCAAAAATAATTTAAAGGCTTT
Organism: Haemaphysalis longicornis; assembly: GCF_048455015.1. Classification (NCBI taxonomy): domain Eukaryota; kingdom Metazoa; phylum Arthropoda; class Arachnida; order Ixodida; family Ixodidae; genus Haemaphysalis; species Haemaphysalis longicornis. Next base: position 414,809,808 of record NW_027526203.1, on the reverse strand, counting down.
CGTACTTTTACAACACGGTCTTATATTTCTTACAAAAACAGTCACATTATTCTCTTCACTTTTGGCGACAATGCATTGCACCAGAAATGTACGTGGGATCTGGACTAACGCAGCATTTGACGCAGTCACAGCTAAGACCATATCTAGAATATTCTACCTGGGTATCAGCAATGCTGCGACAAATTTCCAAACTGCCTCCCGGCACGTAAGGCCCCTAAATTTTAGGGACCTTACCGGCACGCAGTTTAGGATGCCCCCTTTCGGCAACTGCATGGATGTCATCCACTGACAGTGAGCTCAGTTGGAAGTGCTTGTAGTGAGCAGAAGGATGGGCGGGACCAACGAATACAACTGTTTATTTACTACAGGGCACGAATGCCGCCGCCACACGGCCAACCATAGCAACCTCAGTTGAGCCCCCGCGTTTTCATTTCACCTCGGTGCAATGGACGAGCACAAGCGAATTTTTTTTAAGCCACTTCTTATCAGTTACCCTCAAGGCCACATTGGCAGTATGGAACACACAACGCACTTCACGTAGCGACAACGAGTAAAACATGATCACGTAAGCTGAAGCTCAGTAACGCCGCCGTCATCACGTAACAGTGTTTTCCGGCAGGTGCCGATGACAACCGAAACCAGGCTCGGCCGCTCACCTCGTATTCGTTTCGATCATCCTGGCCAAGAGCCTGCGATACCAGCTGCAGCACCAAGCCGAATCGGTCGCACATGGTGGGCCCGCGGAAAGAAATTTGCGCAGTTACTGGTGGCCGTCCTTTGACAACGCGCGGCCGCACGATCAATTCCGCGGACGAAACTGGAGTGACGTGCGTCCGCAGCCGATGCTGCCAGGTGTTGCCATGTAACAAGCGCCTGATAGTCTAGCAGCGCGCACGCGGGAACACCGCCCACGCGGCGGGCCAGCAAGCGAATACGCTCTGACGTCACGAGCGCTGCCGAAACGGCCGAAACCACGGCAACCGCGGCAACGCTAGCGACGCGCAACTAGCGCCAGACGTCGCCAGCGGACGGCTGCGGGTGGGTTGGTCTCCAACCACTCCAACAGCAAGCGGAGCAGCATGCGAGAGCCGATCGAGCGAATTTGTGCGACGCGGTAACAGCATGCGCGAAACTAAAGTGCGGCCGAATTGGGGCTGAAGCGGCAAGACGAGCCCGCGGGGCGCCGGAAGGACTCGGAATGCCGGACGGCACCGCTCTCGGCGACGCCCCAAGCGACGAATCTCCCGCAGCATAAACGCGCTCTGGATCAGGCCTCTGCGGGGCGAACACAGCAACGGCGAAAAATGGCGGATAAATCCGAAGCGAACTTGGACGGCAAATCGCTGCAGTCGCTTCGCGTTGTCGACCTGCGACTGGCGCTGGAGAAGCGAGGTCTGCCCAAGGGCGGCAGCAAGAAGGAACTCGTCGAGCGACTGAAGCTGGTAAGTCGCGCGGCCGCCAGAGCTGGCTCCCGGGCGCGCGAAAAACCGCGGACGAGGTCGTACCGACGAACGCGACGCCGTTACTACGCGCGCCCGAACGGATTACGCTGTCCAGGCGGCGTCGCGTTTGTTGGCACTTGACAGCTTTCTCGTCCACCAGGAGCCGACAAGCTTGGAACGCACGTGCAGCCAAGCACTGTAAACAAACACACTAGCGCCTCTGGGAACTGGGGAGCAGCGATCGGTTTAGCTTTCGACAACACCTGACTGACGGCCGCTTCATCACGCGTTTGCTAGGGGCGAATAGTTTTGTCATTTTTATCTACATACACGGAATTGCGTGCATAAGAGCAAACTATAACGGATGACTAGTCTGTCACGTTCGGGCCAGCTGCGGTAACTGAACGCCGAGGGGAAAAAAAAAAAAAGCCGTTCAGCTTTGCTTGGAGTTAAACAGCGAAACCCTAGCATTTTTGTAAACGCACCTGCACGAAATGTGAAACTTAATAAAACTTTCTTCTGCAGCAACTTAAGATCGAGAAACTACACGAGGAGTCTGCGAAGGCCGAAGGTGAGTTGTCGCATTCAACCGCGGTCGTATCCGCGCTTATCCACCGCTACGAAATTTCTAATATTTCATTCATTTTTGTTATTGCAGATCATGTGCCGAACCTCAATGTAAGTACACTACGGTCAAGTTATTTTGTGCAATTTCAGCTATCGCTATTAGTAACGTGCGCCTACATTTCAAATGGAACTAGAGCGAAATTAAGCTGCTTGTGCTACAAATTTTTAGAGGTATGAACCAACCAGCCCAACAACGTGTTTTGTTGACAAGCCTCCTCCCGACTTCTATATAGCATATCAAGTGGCACTTGCAAACGCAACGCCAAGTCAATGTTTATCTTTAACACAGTTGGTAGTAAGGCAGAAAATAGCAGGCGCAAAAAAGCACAGAATAGCACACTGTATGTAACTAGTCGGGCTATTTAAGATGCCCAGCAACAGAGCTGTACAACAGAAAATGCCACATTGTGCCCTCCACAATATGGCTACTTTAGCAATCTCTTTGAAACAGCTCGAGTATCTGAAGGCTTGTGCATCAGACAGTCCCGCATGCTGCATCCAAACAATGACTGAGGCCTGCTGTTTACATTTCCCAAATGCAAAGGCACAAGCGACAAAATTAGGCTTGCATTCTTCCAGTAAAATGTGACCAAACTGAGTATTGCCACCCATTGGTCTAATCTCTCTCCACACTGGTAAACGAAAACGACAGAACTGCACGTTGAGTTGTCTTTCAAACCGCTCACACGTCATGTCTACCTCTGCCCTCCTTTGTGCCAGCTCCAAGATGAGCTGACTGGACAGAACGACTTCGTCAAGCAGTACTTGGCAGCTCAGCAACAAACGTACGCCATGCAACTCAAAGAGCGAAGACTGGCGGAGATGCGTAAGTCAGCTCAAACTGCCATAATGTGTTTGCACAATTGATTGACAAACAGTACTCAAATGCCTCCACAGACTCTGCAAACAAGGCACAAAGTTCTGCGGGCAATTTGAGAAATAATTTAGCTCAGCCATGCACACAGCTTCTGTCCCGGTGTAGCACCACTGCTTTGTGCTGAACTTACTTCCACGAGGCAAATGTACAGCTGGGTTCAGGCACATTTGCATTGCCAATTTTTGTGCTCACTTAAGGGAGTTGAGAACAGCCAGTGCAAGAACAGGCACTGCATGTTTAGCGCTCAAAATTCGTTTATTAATGTTTTTCAGAACAAAGCGTGTACTACGGAAGCGGGCACGTGAATAACACATACCAGCATTGGCACACTGGGGCTCTTCAGTTATCAGTTTTGGACTAGCCCAAACAAAACAAATGTTGGAAAACAAATATGTGCAAAACAAATGTTGGATTGCTCTTGGTCAGTCTGAAGGGCTGATTACTGAAGAGCTCCACTGCTTGCGAGTGCAATGGGGAAATAATTTGCACCTTGCTCGACAAGCCCACCCAGGGCTGACCAGCTAATGCAATGATGGCAACTGTGTTCCAATGCAGGATGCCGGTATTATGGTGTGCATAAGGGGATTTTTCATAGCCCATTTGCCTTTGCACAGGCATGACTGCCACCGTGCAAATATTTCTCACAACGTATGGAGGCAGAGTTAGTATAGTTCATCTCACAAGCTAGCTGCAGCACTGTGGAGGCTACATTGTTATCAATAGTGCGCCCACTGAGGGCGCCTAACCTGAAAGGACACTCCCTTCTCCCCTCTCGGCAAGTGGCACCGCACGGCCCCGGCGCCTTTTGTCGCTTCCTTCGCGGTGAGTTAGGCGCCCTGAGGGGGACAACAATGTAGCCTCCACAGTGCTGCAGCTAGCTTGTGAGATGAACTATAGTTATACCTGCAATATCCGTAGTTAGCATAAATAACCACTGTTTCCCTAAATGCTGCTTGCAGGATGATGATGATGATTTTAAGGTACTGCATGAAGCAATATGCAAAAGCACTGTAGTCGAATCAATGCTTCATAATTTGGGCTAGTTGTTGTACATCCTTTTGATCCACGAGTACAAAATTCAATATAAGATTAAAATTCAGACCTTATCATGCAAAATGCACTCATTATTTCTTTTTTGAGGATGCAATGTGTTAAATCTTAAAAGTCTGCTCTGTAGTTGCAGGTGTACACGTGAGGTAAAACTGTTGGCACTTTAAATGGGCAGACATTTTCACCATTTTTTTGTCGAAAAAATAAAAAATGAGGCCATAATCCTTGGTTCAAAGATTTTTAAGCACATAGTAGGAGTGATTTGGTACGAATAAAATTCTTAGCGCGCACCTATCAGAAAGAAAATGACGCTTCAAAAACCACTCATTGGCTTCAACATAGAGGCTTGATGCAGTAACGTGCGAAAAAGGGTGCTGCTTGCGGATAAATGAATTAATATTCACTTTAATTTGTTTTCAGCATGAAATTCTGCTCCTGTGCACCATATCACTGGCTCAATTCGAGCTTGCAGGGTGTTAAAAGAAAAATAAAAGCTGGTGTAAGTTAATTTTTAATCTCCACTGTGGTGCTATCACGAAAGCATTTTTCTTTTGGTTCTTAAAAAATTGTGATAATTTGCAAAGTCTTAGAACTTCAGAACTGATTCTGGATACTTTTTCCAGTGGAATTACTTTAAAGCAACCATGAAGACAGAACACAATCATTTTTTACTTGGAAATCTAGCGTTTGTAACATGGTCTAGCTCCATTTTGGGCCTGAAGGCGTTAGAAGGACGTTTTCACAAGAAAAAGAGAGAGAGAGAGAGAGATAATAAGTTGTTACAACCTCTCAAATTTTGCCCTTCACAACATAAAGGGGAAATACCAAAAACCGAGTTGCCAGTGTGCTGAATTCCTGTTAGCATTCTGGTGGGGCGAACAAAAGAAACAAGAGGCACTACTACTACACTTACATAGTCATGTTCCTTGGGGGTGGCTTTCATCAACGGCTGCCAATCACAAAAGTCCCTGTGATGTCACGGGGGCAGGGCAAGAAAGTGGCTGGTGACTGAGTAGCTGCCGCATAATATCTGCATAAACTGTTTGAAGCTTGAGCTAAAATTGGTGCCACTGCTATTGGGACAGGAATATTTCCAGTGAAGAAAACTTGCGTTTTGTCTTCATGGTCTTTAGAGAAATGCAATGGACAACAAAATGGCACCCGAGCAGGGTCCCGTAACAGTTCAGCTGGGGACTTTCAAAAAAAGTTTGTGAAATCAGTGGGCGATGACAGCACTCGTGGAGCTGCTAATAACCAACATAAAAAGCTGAACAAGAAGTACCAAAGGGATTCCTGACTGCAGTGGCAACACCTTTGGGCTCGAATGTGAAGGTGATGACTGAGCTTAATGATGAGCCATGATGATAACAGAAATTGAATTGCAAAGCATTTAAACCACTTATTCTGGCCCTACTTGTCTAAAATAAGCCACTTCTTGTTAAACGTTAAGAGGGGTGTTGAAAGCTGGAAGCTCTGAGCAACTAACAATAGCAAACATAAAGGTGCAGAGCATAATGTGTAAAAATGGGCTCACTGCATGACGATATAGAAAACAGGCATAGAATATTACGCCGTTGCACGTTCACCTTTCGGTCATCTAATTCCCCATTCTGTGGGAGGTTCTTCCGTGGAGTAAAGACAACCCCTCCTCCACTCCAGTGATTTTCGCATGTAAACTTATTGCAATATCCCCAACTCAGTCGAGTCGAGGGAACACATGGAGTGGAGGACTTACTCAGAATACGACCATAACTTTCAGCCACCTGTGCAGCTTAGCCCCACTGTACCAGCCTTTTCAGTGAAAACTGTGGCGCAGTCTGTTGATCCGGTTATGCAAACACGGTGCCTATTTCATCAAGGCATTGCCCGCATGACGTCTCCTTATTGTGGGAGAGGCAAAAAAGGTCCAGTCTGCAATGCATGGCCTTCAGAAGTGATTTGTAAACATTGCGGGATTACTAGCGCAAATTGTAGTCTGGAGTCTCTAGGCAATGTTTCAACCACTCGCTGCATTTACACGACTTTATTCAGTAGAAAAATCAATTCGAAAATGCATGACGCTTCGTACGACGTTAAAACAAGATGGCTTGGCTTGACTGCACTACTGCACAGCTCGCCGACCCTCCGACAGAATCAGTCGGCCCAGCATTTGGTCGGCCGGCAGGTTGTCACAACTCGTTCGCTCAGTTGAAACTAAACCACGGCACGTTTGTGCTGGGAAGAAGGTGCCTTTAATTTGTTAGCTTGTAGACTGTATGAAGCTCTCAGTCTAAGTCGCTCCACACAAGCGCACATGTGACGCTTCATTGGCTAATACACTCGTAGAAAAATTTAAGTCCAAATGAAGGCAGGAGAAGAGGCAGAGAAGTTAATATAGGTACGAATGAATTAAAATCTACCGAAACTTTTATTGCACAGCCTAAAACCAGGGCGCGGGAAGCACTTTATGCACTGGGTGAACTAGCACAGCGGTCAGCAGCATGACCACACATCTGCAAACGCTTTTCCGTCTAAGGAATGCAGTCGCTAGACATGAGAAATTGTGGGAATTTGGGAAACACTCACTGCACGAGCGCTATACAAGAAATAGTCATATAAGCTGCTTGAAATCCCAAAACTAAGTAAAAATGTAAACTGGTTATACATTATATACGTTTGTATTTCCGGCCCTTGCATCGCTGGCTTATGGCCGAGCGGTATGGAGGGCATTCATCCACTGCGTGCATCTCGGCTAGTGATTGTTACGGTTCCGAGCCGTGCTGGTAGGCTTATCCGACGCATTTTACAACCGACAACATGGCAGTAGCGCCGTATGCCGATTACTGAGATATTGAGAATGCCCGTCCAACGATAATGTTAGATGCCCAGCACATTGTTTCACAGAACTGAAACCGAAACTGGTCGAGTTCTAATCTTGGACATCGTCCAATCACGTAGCACCTTGTATTGACGTCACAGCTGTTGGTGCGGCCCCCGCAAACCGCGCGTTGTAGTTTTTCTTCTTTCAGGATTTATAAAATAAATGTCGCCTTATGTCCGGATAAACCATGAAAAGTGCGTTTATTTGGGCCAGTCTATGCAGTGCAAGCAAAAACAGGAGCTCGGCCAGTCTATGCAGTGCAAGCAAAAACAGGAGCTTGACAAATTCGCCTCAGTGTCCCTTTAAAAGGTTGGGCGATGCATGTGGGATACAAGTGGGAGCATTTACTGAGCCACGATTACAATGCCGCTTTCTGAATGTGTGCAGAGGCAACCACCCCGGAACCCGAGGGCTGCCAGGAGGCTGCGGCGAGCCCCGTAGTGCTCCGCCTGAGTGGCCGCCACCAGGAGTGCTGGGAGCGGCCGGGCCGCACCTGCTCGTCCTCCATAGACCCGGGGGGAACAGCGGCGGGCCACAGCCCCAACCGAGGTGAACCCCCGGTGGAGGCAGACCCTCCTACGGAAGCATGCAGGAGCCGGCTTCGTCAGCGGAGACCCTCGCCTCCAGGGCCCATCAAGAGGGGCCGCATGAAAGCGGCAAAGCAACAGCCCCAGCCAGAACCCAGACTCGTGAACAACCAGGAGGAGTGCCGCCCGAATGACGCGCTGCAAAGGACTGTGCAGTCACCCCGAAAAGGGGCTGTGGCACCCACCGTTTCTCCGCCGCCAACTGAGGAGCGTCACGAACAGCGGTACCCTTCCCGAAGGAAGAGGCAGTTGTCTGCCGGTGAAGAGAGTGGCCGCGCTTTTGAGGCCGAGCTAACGGTAGTAACCATGACCGACAGTGATCAGCACGTCGCAGAGGCATGCCAAGCTGCAGCTTCTCAAGCCGTGCGTGCGAAGGAAAAACATCCTGGAAGGCCGCCTGAAGAACAACAGACCTGGCACAGAAACACGCGGAGTGGGGCCAAGAAAGCACTGACAGCAGTACTGACGTCAAGTCAGGACAGCAGCGCTGAAGCAGGTGCCTTGGCAGTCGCAAGCAAGAAAGCATCGAGGGAACAACTGCCTTCTCAACTACCCCCAAAGGCTGTGCAGGTTGACAGCACCGAACTGCAAAACCCTGTACAATGCCCCGTAGTAGGAGGGAGTGAGGGAAAGGAAAAGCCCCTGCGAATGCTCATCAGAAAGACTGGCACAACAAAAGGCATCATTTCCACCTGCGACTTTGTGAATGTGAAACACGATGCCCTTCCTGAAAAGCCTCTAGAAGGTCATCAAAACGCCCATTCTACTCAAGTGCCTTGCAATGTGGAAAGTAGACCAGCATTTAAACCATCTGTCCATAAAGTAAACCAGCTAGAATCAAAAAAGACATCCACTTCGGGGCATTTTTCAGTGGCACAGGTTGGGGACGACCTTCATGAAACACTCGACAAACTGCACATCACAACTGAAGCTGATGGCTGCCAGAGCAAAGTGGGATCAGTGCAATGTGATACACCGTTAGTGCGTGCAATGGCCGGAAACGATGCAACCGAGTCATCACAACAAGTTCAGTATGACATTAGTCCAAAAAGTAACCTTCGCATTTCACACTGTGCTGCTAACACGGACAATACCTCTACAACCCCAAGAGAGAAAGATCTTGAGTCTGCTGCAATACAAGACACGCACCGAACATCCCCACAAATGGCTATGCCTGCTGCTCAGTTTTCCCTTGAGGGGGCTGGTGCGGCTTGCCGAAGTACTGCAACAGACACGTCTAACAGCCCTTCGAGGCCTGCTGTACGTGGTCCACTGACAGCAGCAGAGATGACAAGTGCAGTGGAATCCATTCTTGAAACAACAGACCAGATACTGCCCATAAGTGAACAGTGTCATGAAGTGCCGGAAACAGAAGCAAACTTCATCGACAAACATGAAGTTGATAGTGCTACAGACAGCCTCTTGAAGGAAATGTGTGTTCAAGCTGAAGACGACGAGATACTTCCACTCAATACCATCTGCCAAACTGCAGAAGCGAACACTGAGGAAATAATGTGCATACAACATGTAGACAAGGCATCCCCATTGGCTACGCTCGCAAGCAGCATTCCCAGTGATGCAGATAAAGGCAGTGGTGCTGGGGACCGGAATTTCAACCCTGCTGCGGAGCCACCACATGACACGCTTGGCCTCCAGACAGATCTAGATGCTTGTAAAGCAGGGGACACCATTCTGCCAACCAGACAGCTTGACCCTATAGAAACATCCACCAAAGATGAATCATGTGGTCCGGGAAGACCTCCGGAAGTGTCACTGCCCCAAAGGAAAGAGGGGAACGAGAGAAAACGGAAAGCTGAGGGTGATAATTCCCACAGCTCTTTTTCACAGAAAGGTGTTTGTCTGCAAAAAATGCAAATGCAAAGTAATGCTAAAGATACCGCAGGCGGTATTTTTTTGGTACCATGCTTTGAGGATGCAGCTTCGGCAAGCTCATTGACAAGCACAGAGGATATAGGTTCATTAACACAACCCCCACATCATAGAAAAGAGGAGGCATTGGATGACACCACACCCTCTGAATCATCCACTGAAATCACCATACCTGTGCCTGAAACTGTTGCACCTATATCGGAACACAAAAAAACGATCTCTCAGAGAGAAACTGCAGAGCGAAGTGCAGAAAAAGAAAAGACTGGTGAGAATTCACCGCCGGACACCCATAGCACTTGGTGTGGCACTTCAGTAAGTGAAGCTGTAGGACCTTTCTCTGGAAGTCAACAAGGTGCTAAACAAGATGACGGCCAGAAGACAGAGGAAACACACCAGCCTTCAGAGTGCCTGAATTTCACCAAAGAAGATGAGGCAGCTCTAGAAGCTCTGCATGCTACAGTAGTTTTGGAAAAACAAGTGCCGAAGCCAGCAGAACCATTGAGTGACTTACCACCACTCCAGAACCATTCAGAAGCGGAATGTGGTACTGTCGTACCTACGGAGCGAAATGTAGCCGATGAAATGCCTGATGAAATTTCACGGCTCAAATCTCTTAGCACTTCATGCGGAACGTCATCAAATGAATTGCCTCGGCATTTCCTTGAAAGTCAACCAGCAGCAAACCAATACGATGACGAGAAGATTGTGACAAGCAACCAACCTTCAGAGTGCCTGGATTTTGCGCGCAACACTGCAACTGCCCTGGCAGGTCTACAAAATACAGCACTTACAGAAAAAGAAGAGTTGAAGCCAGTAGAGTCATCAAGCAACTTGTCACCCTCCTTGGAATATCCAGATGTGCAATGCGATACTGTCGCAGTTGCGCCAAAAGACACAGAGTTCCTTTCTCAAGAAGAAAGTGAAAAGAAAAGTGCACCAAATGAAATATCTGGTGAGAATGCCTGCAGCACTTCAGCAATTGAAGTTGTAGGGCCTTTCTCTGAAAGTCAACAAGCAGCTAAAGAAGGTGACAGCAAGAAGACAGAGGCAACAAAGCAGCCTTCAGAGTGCCTGTGTTTCAGCAATGAAGCTGTAGCGGCCCCAGCAAGTCTACAAAATGTTGTACTTCTTGAGAAAGCAGTGCTGAAGCCAGTAGAGTTATCGAGCGACTTGTCACCCGCCTTGGAACGGACAGATGTGTTCTGCGATAATGTTGTGCCGACACCGAAAGATAAGTCTCTTTTTCAAGCAGAAACTGCACAGCAAAGTGCAGAAAAAGAAAAGACTGGGGGGAGTGTACTGCCGGACAGCAGTACCACCTTGTGTGGCACTTCAGTGACTGAAGTTGTAAGGCCTTTCTCTGGAAGTCAGCAAGCTGCTATACAAGATGATGGCCAGAACACAGAGGAAACACACCAGCCTTCAGAGAACCTGGATTTTGCCAACGAAGCTGCGGTTACCCCAGAAGATGCACAAGATGCTGCAGTTACCCCAGAAGGTGCACAAGATGTGGTACATCTTAAAAATGAAGTGCTGAAACTGGTACAATCATCGAGTGACATTTCGCCATCCTTGGAACACCCTGATGCGCTGGGCGATACTGTTGTAAATACACCAAAAGACACAAAGTTTCATTCTCAAGCAGAAAGTCCTGAAGAAACTATTGGTGAAATTTCATCACTGGAAACCTTAAGCACATCTGGTACTCCGGCAACCGAAGTTTCTGGCCATTTCCCTGACAGTCGACCAGCAGCAAAACAAGATGACAACGAGAAGACTGTGACAACAAATGAGCCTTCACAGTGCCTGGATTTTGCCAATGCAACTGCCCCAGAAGATCTACAAAATAAGGTACCACTTGAAACGCAAGTTCTGAACGAAGACAGAGGATCAGAGCCATTGAGCGACTTGTCATCGTCCTCGAAACATCCAGATGCACTATGCAGTACTGTCGCACTTTCACCAGAAGACGCAAATTTTCTTCCCCAAACACACGGTGCTGCAAAAAAAATGACTGGTGAAATTTCATCACTGGACACCTTAAGTGCCTCGTTTGGCACTTCAGTAGCTGAGGTTGGACAATTTCTCTCTGGCGGTCAACAAGTGGCTAAGCAAGATGATGGCCAGAAGACAGAAGCTGCAAAGACTCCTTCAGAATGCCTGAACTTGGTCAGTGAAGCTCTGATTGCTCCAGAAAATGTACAGATCATGGTACCCCTTGAAACAGAGGGGCCTAAGCAAGAGAGAGCAGCACAGCTATCAGGTGGCTCGTTATCAGCCTTAGAAGATCCAGAACGGCTTTGTGATACTCAATTTCTGTTGGCAAGCTTGCAAGAAACACTGAACACTGAAACAGAGGTTGCAGGGAAAGAAGCACCGCAATCTCAAGGTGACATAAGTGACATCTCAGGAGGGAATTCAGACATGGTTTCTCATCAAAAAAATAACAATGAAACACTTAAATCGACAAAGTTGCCCGCGAGATGCACAGTACAAGAAGGTAGCTGCCATACAAAAAGGCAACAGGATGCTGAGACGGCAGAAGCAATGCTACAGTCCTGCTGTGATGATGCATTAATTGTAGCAGAAGCTCACATTGGTCGGCCTTGCTCGTCACAACCTGCTCCGACTTGCAAGCAAAATGCAACTAGTGTTGCCGACAACACTCCACACATGCACCACCACACCAGCTTTCACGACCGGCAGGTGCAAAGTAAACACAGCTCTGAAGAAAATTCCAGCCACACCACTGAAGCACCATGCATGGCCTCAGAAACAAGCGCTGGTGAGCACTCCCAAGAGGAAAAAATAAAAATGGAAACAACCCAAGAAGAGTTGTTGACACATTCTACAAGGCTGCCGTTTGAAACTTTGGTTGATGACTCCAACGCAGAGAAATCGGTGGAAAACAAAACGGTCATGACTGAGGAAAGGGAGGCAAATGAAGACGCAGAGTTGTCTTGTCTAGTTGGGACCTCTGATGAATGCCAGAGTTTGACCAAGCCATCTGGCTGGAGTGGAAGCCCATCAGCCTACTCTCCACATGATGCTAACAGACTGAAGGAAGAACCAGCACAAGAAACGATGGCTCGAAACCATGCAACCCCTGCTGTACCAGAGAATGCGGAAGGAAATGCTGAAATCCCCACACACAAGGAGACTCCTGAAACAATGGATGAACATGTTTCAGTATCTGTTCCCCACTCAGTGCACACTGAAGATCACAAGCCTCAAGAGAACTCTGGTGACACTGCAATGATCAGCGTATCGGACAATGCAATCACAAGCTCAGTGCCCGTAGTTGCAACGTTGATGCCGTCAAAGAGTTTGCCAGCAGACGTGTTTGCTCCTACATCACAGATGGCATTAGCAATAACTCCAGAAAGTCAAAATGCCTGCATCTCCGAGGCTGAGCTTACAGTGAAGGATGAGCTGCGGCCGTACCACGAAGGTGCTTCAGGAGTCGGATGTTGTGACTCAACAACTGGGTCTGGCACCAAGCCTGCTATGGCTGCGTCATTGTGTGAAAAAGAATCAGTGGACATCCAAAGTGACAATATTCCAGCACTCTGTGCCTCAGAAATGACTTGTGATGACAGTCATGTTCTACCAGCACCTGACAGCACATGCTTAGAGACTGACGTGCCAACTCGTACGGTGCCTCAGCACAACCGCATGAGTGCAGTCAGTCATTTGTGCTTACCTCTACCAGCAAGTGGCCAAGGCTCATGGACGTCGGATGTTACTTCCGATTCAGTACATCAGCCGTTCCCAGCAAATGATAACAGCACTGACAGCGTCCCCCAGACGGCATTAGAAGGTGCAAGTGGGCAATATGATGAGTATATGCTGACAGTTGGAAGTGAACAGCACAGTGAAAGTGTGACCAAGACACCCACAATGGACAGCTCTGCTGACTTGCGCTACTGTGCTAATTCCATCATTTCAGAACTAAGTGGAGCTGCCAATGTTGGCGTAGTTATACACACTAAAGCCAAGCTTGATAATGAAGGAAGTTCAAGTAATGTGGGAGACTGCCGCAATAGCAGTAGACTGCCGAATTTGGGTACCATTGATGTGGAGGAGGATACTGGAAGTGCTGCAGACATGTCACTTCAGGATTGTAATTTACATGGCCATGAAAGGGGTGCTGAACCAGAATGTAAACTAGAACATGGCAGCAGAACAGAAGTCCTTTCTGCTGTTGTGCACCCAGCACACGAACATGGTGAAAATGAAACGGAGTGTGAAACAGTGGCAGTTAGCATACACATGACCACACCACACAGCACAGAAAGCCTTAGCACTGCTATGCAATCTCCCCTGGGGGTGACTATGACGTGCAATAACACGGCCAAAGCATCGCTTGACAAGGAGGAGGATGATCCAACAGCAAGAGGGAAAGAAAGCAAGGTTAACAGTAACAATGAAAGCAAGCAGGGTGGACAAACAGCGCACGGTGTCCATCACAGAGCCGAAGGATGCATGCAGCAAGCATTCACTCGGGCTGTGATCGAGCCCATCTTGTGTGAAATAAAATCAACTTCGGATGGCTCGTCACAGGGATCACCAGAGAGCTCGCCTCCTGGTAACCACCCCGGAGAACGTGATAGCCATAACAAACAAAACCAAGATACTATGCAAGAGGATCAAAACCTTGGCTCTAGGCAAGCCACCAGCAATGCAAGCATGGAAATAAACTTGCACACCGCAGAAACTAGCATTCGAACCCCCAAGAAATGCAAGCAAGCAAATTTAAGCACCTCGTGTGATAATTGGCGTGCCTCACTGGAAGTTTTGCATGAACATTTTACCCCTCCCATGGAAAGCCAAGTTCAGGAAGCTACCGAACTAGTCTCGCATACAAAAAGAACTGGACGCGAACAAGCTGAAGAGGTGAACGTGAAAAGTGCATTAGAGGTTCCAGCTTATCGCACCACACCGAACTGGAGAAGCGAAGAGCGCCCCGGTGAATGGGAAAACAGTTTGAAACGTATTACAGATGATGGGCAAGCAGTGTGCAGCGAAGTAGAGACTTGCAGTCCAGCCATTCAAATGCACAGCAACGACGAAAAAACTTGCAGCGAACGTGATGGAACTAGCACTCCAGCATGCCAACTTACTAAAAAAGATAATGCACAAGTAACTGACACGGAGCATATTGGTGATCTACAAAGCCAAGACTATTCGGTTTCCGAACTGGGAGCAGAACACGGTCCAAAAGCATTGGTCAATGTGCCTTTGATCAGTGGCCCGGATTTTACCTTTCAAGCAAATCTGTTCACAACAACGGCGGGTTTTACAGCGAAAACCATGGCTAGTAAAAGCCTCTGCACTTCGACGCGCTCTTCAGGCGTTGAGGGAAATCCTACATCATTGGTCACTGATGCTACTGGAAGGTTTTTCGATCTGGGACAGGAAGTTACAACGCCCACTGGATCAGACATTAGTGAGAATTCCGAGCAAAGCACCGCCGTATGTGCAGGAGATGGCAATCGGAGATCAGTCGCAAACATGTCCAAGAATAGCAACACAGGCAGTGAAGGTGCACCAAGGCCGAAAACAGACGACGACATGGACGTTGTGCGTCCAACAGGAAGTCCAAGCGCGATTAAGCCGGAAGTGAGCAACGACCCAGATTCTTATGCTGACATTAGTTCACTAACTGGTTCGGCTCTCACGGGAAGTGTACTCGACAGGCAGCTTGTGAGTGACAGTAACAAGCAAGATCCCATGGCACGTGAAAAACTTGATCCGTTTAGGCTGAACAAAGACACGATCTGCACTAGCGCCTGTCTTCATAACGATACAGTAAGTACTCCTTACGCCGTTTTCAATATATTTTACCTCCGATAACTGCTGGACCGCATTTGACCAACGAAGTACTAACAGAGCTGCAGATGGTGTCGCAGATAGCCTGCATGGTATGGCTACCCACGGCACAGCACTGCTCTCGTAGCACGGAAATCGTGGATGCGCAAAATACTCACTGTTTATGTTGTGCTTGGTCATCATTGCGCTTTTCTGCTGCACAGCTGCTTTTGGTTGGGTGGTAACCTCGTGGAAACCGTGCCCCCTCTGGCCGGGTGGCATGTGCCTCCCGAGGGCAGTCTGTAGGTCACCTGAACGAAGTTACGGGACGCACTGAGAAGAGTTGCCGTTGCTTCGGCTCCGGTGAATGATGCGCCATTTCCATTCTTCTTTGATTCTTCAGAAGCAAAAATCATTGTAGCCTTTAAAACAGCCGTTTTGTAATCTCCCTCACAAAAACACCATGTGCCAAACCAGCGGTCAGGCCTGTTCATGTCGAGACTGAAAAAAAGAAAGATGTTAAGCAGGCGGCGCCACTGTATGGTCGGCCAATGGTCTGCGTACATGTAGCGCTCTATGACGGATTTTGTCCGGCGTTGGATACTGGTACCGCGTTAGGCATAGGTACTTGCGTGGCCGGTTGCATCTTAATTTTGTAATTTCGACCGACGAAGGTAGGGAATCATTGAGTAAGTATTGTGCCAATAATGTGCTTCTAGTGTTGTAACAACAGCTCAGTATTTTTCTGTTTTGCGCCGTTAATATTGACACCACCACTTTGGCGGGACGAGAGCTCTCGTTCTACACTGCTGCGAACACGTCTGTTATTAAGGAACAGTGTAGTCCTGGAACGTTATGAAGCCGCCAAGTGTATGCACACGCTAGACTCTGATCTGAGCACTAATTAAGCTGATTCTGCTGTTGACGGGAAATTTGTGTGCATTTTGGAGCGCAAGGCATCCGCACTAAGCCTACTGCCATCGTTCGAGCTTCGGTAACCATTTGCCTTTGTCAGGTGAATAGAAGGTAGTGTCGCTTTGCGTGCCAAAATATATTAGTGTAACTTCGCCCATTTGCTACCTTAGTATGCTAACTGATAAGCGCGCGCTGCACGTCGTATTGTTGCGGTTACTGCTACAGGCATGATTGGTCGCGGGCATGATGGATAATACGATTCTATTTACGTATGCAAACTAGAAAGGTTTTATGGCAGAAGGAATTTCGCTCACACTGCGAATTCAAATCGGATGAAATGAGGCCAAACGCCCTCTTCTTTGGTATGCATAGAGGACCGTGATCAAACCGTAGCCACGTGAAGCGGCAGGCGACGCAACATGCAACGCTTTCTGTCGGTGGTACGAGCCTAGTGACGAGCAAGATTTCTATCTGGCCACTACCAGCGTCGTCAGTGACCGATTGCATGGGCGAAAGATTTGGAATCGTGATTTAACAGCGCAAGGAGCGAAACGAGGAGCAGAAAGACGCGGGACAGCGCTTGTCCCGTGTCTTTTTGCTCCTCGTCTCGCTCTTTGCGCTGTTAAATCATGATTCCAAACCAACTGGTCCAAATTTCCCTTTTGCTGCAAAAGATTTGGCTCGTCAATGTCGGTCGCGTAGCCCGACGCCGTCACTCCATGTTATGGCTTTAAAAGTGCATGATAGTGCACGTCTTTTGCACTTCCATTCGAGGAGGAGCTTTAGAATAGCATACCCACGCAGTTACGCATGAAATGCTTTTATCAGTATTCAACGTATCTTGAAACTCGTATGCATGCATCGACATTTTCAGTGTACCGATGTTAAAAAGGACAGTCGGTCAACGGTGTTCATTCGTAACGATTGCGCTACAGCTTCTCTTTGAGGCGTCCAACTATGGGGTTTATAGGCTGATAAAAAGTGCAGGAGTCGCAAAATTAGTTTTTCTTGGTTTGTAGCTTTAAAAGAGCACTTTAGCCAAAACGTTGATTGCGGCACAAAAACAGGCCGTAAGCAAATCTGGACAGCTCTGGTGCTCTAAGGAAACTGCTCTTAGCCATGTTCAGGGGCCCAATGGCATGTACCCACAGGGGGGATTGCACAAGCATGTATAGAAGCTACGCACCACACACTAGGATTACCGGCTGCATGGCCTATCACCAGTGGTAGTCCTCTGGCAGTGGAAAGACCTTGGGGTCGCATATGCTTGTCACTGGCTGCTTTTCGTGACTGACACAATGCAGGGGGGATGCATAGAACCTTCTTGCTTGTTACCTTGGTGCCGTAACTGGTGAATACACCTTGACCCAGCTGCTTTTTCTCCCATGTGTTCGAGATTTAGGCGCACGTTAAAGATCCCCAGGTGGTCAAAATTAATCCGGAGCCCTCTACTACTGCGCGCCTCATTGCACGTGTTGTGTCAGTGCGTTAAACGTAGGGTTTAACGCGATGATGGAACATAGATGATGAGGCGCGTCGTAGTGGAGGGCTTGGATTAATTTTGACCACCTGGGGATCTTTAACGTGCGCCGAAATCTCGTGCACATGGGCGTTTTTGCTTTTCTCCTCTATCAGAAAAGTGGCCGCTGCGGCCGGAAATCAACCACAATCACTCAATCAACCAACCAGCTGCTTTTTCTGTCGCTCACCTGAGGGCTTCATTCTGAGGCCTTTTTTGCATGCTTCATGCGCCTTTTATGGGGTGGGGGGGTGACGGAGCTTTCTTTTTTCTTGTGTGCGCGTGCAGATGCACCTTGTTATGAGGGCTTCAGGTCACTTGTGCGCATACAAAATTTGGGTGTGCTTTTCTAAAGCTGCTTGCTTGTTTGTGATCTTGCATCGCAATGCTCTGTCCTTGTCTAGTACTGCTGCAGATGCTTTGGATAATATCCCAAAGTTTGCATGCTTAGCTTTCTGCTTGGGCTTTCAATGCTGCAGTGTTGGATAAATAAACAAATGTTCAGAATGCTGGACTGGACCTGGAAGGTGTCCTCAATTTGGTGTACAGTTTGCGACAGTTCAGTGCCTGTGCCATCACGCCCTGGCAATTCGCATTTGTTTGCCTCTGTACCTCCTCTTGGGAGTGTAGGGAGAGCCGTGCACTGGCCCTGCACTCGCAAATTGAGGGCCTGAGTGCTGCACTTCCTAAACCAGTTCAGAGAGAGGAAGCCAGGGCTGTAATTTTTCTGTGCAATGTGCCAAGAATGTCATCTGCTGGTAGTAACAAGTCTGTACTGACCCAGCTTGTTGCCGAAGGCAGGTGCATTCGGTGGCTGTCCTATCGTTAGAGCCACTTTCACTAAATGGTAGGTTTCAATGGGGTGCTTTTAGGCTTTTAATACTGCCTAGTAATGGCAGGTGCACAGATAGTTTCAGGGGTGTCTGCAATGATCTACTTCATTGTAAACAAGAAATTGATTGGATGATTCAAAGTACATATCTGCAAATGTGGAGTGGGGAATGGTTGCAAAACAAAATTTATCTATTGGCAAAGATTTTACAACCATGCTGCTTGCAATGAAAGCTCATGGCTTTAGTGCACACTATTTGCTCAAGATTTATTGATTTTTGCTGTTGCCACATGAAGAGAGTGAACAAGATTGAGACATTGCTATTTGCCGGGCTGTTTAGTATACTTTTTCTGAAAAAAGGAACGCAGTCTTGTCAAGTACCTTTTATAATAGGAGGCACACTGTGATCTGCATAGTTCGTTAATGAGAACATTGTTAACAGCCCTTTCATATTCTGTTTTAAATTGCCGCTGGTTATTTTCGTGTGATGTGTTGTTGTGGACGATTTAATGGAGCTTCAGCTCTTACTAGTTCGCAGTGCCGACTTTCAGAGAAACTAAATGCAGGGAACAAGTTGGCGTGTATAAATAAATGCCCCTAGTTCACAAACGTTAACACTTGGTGTTGCGCTGCTCTCTAAATAGAACATTTTGAAAACTAGGTGATGTCACGAATTTTAAAGGTTGGTTTGAGTGCTTCTGAACAGTGCTTTGGTTGCTTTTTTCTTGATAGCATGGTTGCTGCTAGAAGGCACTGCTTCCTTGCCCACTGTTGGTTTTATTTAATAAGTTTTGAGGGAGATGACGGGGAAATTCCTGCTCTTGCTTTAGCCAAGCCAACCTCTCAACCCCTACAAGATGTGGGCCATAAATTAAGCCTGATAAGTATACCTGGTGGCAAGTAAAAATGTTAGAGGCACTAAAGTATAGAAACCAATTGGCCTCTATTGTTGGATAACATTGCAATGAATACAAATGTACCCCTTGCACCATCAGCAGTTGCTCATTAACGCAGAAAATAAATGCAGAAAACTGGTATTGGCACCTCATACACTTCTCGACACTATGCTTGTTACAGCATAACGGCATGGTGGTACGAGCTTGATGTAGCTAATCTCAGCATTTAAAATAATCTGAAATGATGGTTGGAACTACAACTGAGCTGAGCACCTTTCTTTAAAAGGCACCAACTTCAGCTCTGAACATGTCGTCATTCAGCTTTGATGCCCAGTGTTGCTCAAGAGCAACAACTCAAACAATATTTTTTTTCTCTCGCACTTAGTAGTTTTTTCGGCATTTAACACCATAAGTTGACAAAGGTTCCCAGACCTTCAAAAAATTAAAAAAGAGAGGGCAGCACGTTCTTCCGTGTGGTAAAAAAGTCGTTTTTTGCGTGTCCACTCCCGTCGACCCCAGCGGCTCAATGGGCTTGGGACAGATTAGCGAAATTGTGCAATTTCGTTGTTACAAATGACAGCAATACAAACCTTACGTTATTGTCTTCACTTGAACCATAAATCGTGCTGATCAAGGTAGCTTTCTTGAAGTTCAACTGATATATGGGCAGCAAGTGCCCAGTGTTTCCCAGTGCCCAGTGGGTCATTGTGCCCGTCCTAATAAATGAAATGTTTTTCTGACTTCATATTTGCTTATGTGGGAAGTCCTTTTAGATCATAAAAATGTTATCACCATTTTAAGGAAAAAAATAAAGTTTTGGGCATCAAAGAGTTAAGCGGGTTCTTTGTCTACAAGGTTTGAACTGGTTTCGGTCGAATGTTTTTCATTCTTGTATGAGCATGCTGAGGAGATTTACGCAGATGAATGCAGTAGCTATAATTATGCCTTGCTACCGACATTTTCAATTTGTATATGACAACCAGTGGCAAATGTCTGAGATCACTAGCACAGTCGGCTAGGTGACCTGTTAGATGTCCAGTTTGATGTCCAGTTGAAATACTTGAACCTATTGTACATGTCCGAGTTAGATTTACGTATGCCTGTCGCTTCCTAACTGAAATTGTCTATTAGGGTTGGAAGCTCTGCACAGTTGTGCTGCTTTTCCTGCATCAACCCTCTCCAAAACACATTATTTGCCAAAACTGCTCCAAAGTGCTGCTGCTAAATTTAGTGGAGCGCGGCCTTTGTTGTTGGATGGTGGGAGCCATCCGGTTTTACCATAAATAACAGTGGAATATTTATTGTAGCTAGGGATGGCTAGAAGGATAGACTAAAAGGTGTGTAAGCTGGCTGGTCACAAAAGGCCTCCAAGGGGGCCTGCTGAGGTAGCACTGTTAGGGGCACCGTAGCTGCACAAGGTGTCGGCTTCCAAGCAAATGGATGATGATACTGTTGTGGTGTTTGTTGATTGCACATATGTGTTGTTTTGGGCTGGCCACTGACCCACAGGTTTTGAATTACTATAAGAGCACGCATATAATACAAGTCTGTGTCAATGGTCCAGGAAATTAGGGAATGGTACAAAGGAAGACTCATCTGTGTCGAGGGCCAGTATTCAGAAACAACAGTGTGGCTAAGAGCTGTAAATGGCGCCTTGTTGACATGTCTTGCGTCACAAAAAAAAAAAACGGAAGGGGAACAAGTGGGGAAAATTTCAACTTAGTGTATATCTAAACAAACGACATTGTTTCCGTCCGAGGAAAGCTGAAGCAGGTGTCGTGAAAAAGTGAAAGAAAAATAAGAGAAATTCTAGCTGCAATTGTTTACATTTAAACAAGCACAGCATTGTCTGCTGTCCAACATGAGCTGAAGCAGCTTTGAGCGGTCCGATTTAACACCCTCATCGTCACTACCTTCAGTAAAGCTTCAAGTGGGCTACTTGGTGCGTACTGACTTGAAATTGTTGTACTTAGAAATACAACAAAACGGGGGACAATGTAATGTAAGTGGAGACTGTGTGAGACTACAGCGTGTCTCATGTTGTCTCTTCCTTTGCTGTCATAGGGAAGATGGGGACAAAAGACGTGCGAATTCCTTGAGTATTGTGTGCCATCTATGCTTGATTCACTTTTAGAAGTGCGAGTTTTCACTGTGGCATCACTTGGCTGGATGGTAGCAGGCTTACAAGTGTGCAGGACCCCAAGGGGAGGCCATGAGCAAGGGGGGATCTCTCGAAAATAACACACTCACCGCTAGTAATCAGTTTGTTCTAAAGAAATGAAAGATACAATCTTATGAAAGATACAATCAAGAAAATTTGCCTTTAGTATCTCATGGACGTCCATGAAGGTATTCAGTACTCCATTGCTTGCTTCGTAATTGCATAGATTTTTATTGAAGTGGTAGTTCAGTGAGCAACAACGTAGTGTGTGTTTCATGTGCTATATTTCAGTTTTATGGACATTGCATCCTTCGCTCGCTTATGGACAATGCATCCTTCATTGAATGAACACTTGTCATTGGAAGCCAGAGTCAGAATTAGCTTTATTTTTGCATTACATGAATTGGAAAATTTGTGTATACAGGAGGAGGTCCCATAGTTGGAGACAGAATGGGGACCCCATATAGTAGTGTACGTAGAAAAATTAAAGCAGTAAACAGCAGTAGCAAAATCAAGCAATAAAATACATTGCAGGCAGCACAAAGAATTTGTCAAAAGAGCAGCAAACAAAAGTGAAAATTAGACTGGATAAGAAACAAAGATAATTCAACACTCCTAAGCATTGGCCAGATGGTTACAGATTGAATAATAGTACAAACAAACCAAAAAATGGCTGACGATTATGGCACTCCCTAATGAAAAATTTGAACGCAGTGCGTACTGGTCTCGGTGATGGCTCGTAGCTTGCGTCTCTCAAAGTGATTGCGTCATCAGTGAACATGCACAACAGCGAGCTCTACTCTGGCATTATCTCGCAGCCCGACGCGCCGTTGCCGCTGAGCATGTCTCGCACAGCCTTGGCATACCACCCTCCCACTCGCGCTATTGCCGTACTTTCCTCCTCTGCCTTTTCCTGCTTGCTCTGTCTCATCTTGGTGTCTTCTTCATTCACTCAGTTACAATGAGGCTGACGGTGATGTGAAACCACAGGAGCAAGCACTTAATATCTGCGCTCTAAAAAGAAGTTCCATCATTGTCATGGTTCAGCTATTGCTCTTATCAAATGATTCTTGCCATTAAAGGTTTAGAACTGGAATCGGCTGCCTGATCCCCTAATGTGGAAAGAGCTGCTTGTGGTGCATTCCTTGCTTTTCTTTTTGGATTGTGTGTTAGAAGCACCATTACGTATGCTGTGACTTCTTGTGGAGGTGGCAATACTGCATGTTTCTTGCCTGCTTTAAAAGCAGAATGAGACTGGGAAGCTGGTTCCGTCGCTTGTCACCCATCGTTTTGCTCAGAACTTTTTTTTCTTTGTGGATAGTGCTTGAAACCTGCACTTGCAGTGGTGTTCTGGTGTTTGTCCGTCGTGACGTACTTCCGTTTTGTAGGTGGGCTTCAGGTTGACTTTTGCGCAGCTGATTTTGTAAGCACATTTTAAACAGCTAGACCCATTTTAAACCATCTTTTGTGTGTTTATTTGAACATATTTTGAAAACCTGAACGTAACATTTTTATATACTGCAGTTTAAAATTTTCACTACAAGTGGACAAATGTCGAAAGATGG
This sequence comes from Haemaphysalis longicornis, assembly GCF_048455015.1. Classification (NCBI taxonomy): domain Eukaryota; kingdom Metazoa; phylum Arthropoda; class Arachnida; order Ixodida; family Ixodidae; genus Haemaphysalis; species Haemaphysalis longicornis. The sequence goes on along the minus strand of NW_027526203.1, from coordinate 414,786,776 downwards.
CAGCTTCAGCCAGCTGTTTCCTGTGGCAGTAAAGCGTAGACAACGCTACGACTGCTCAGTTTTTTCGTGCTTGGATCACGATTTTTATGTCGGCGACAGTAACTATAATAACAAGATAATAACCTGTTTCCTATGTCGGCATCGACGCACTTGCGGCATGCTGACGCAAGCTTTTCTAAGAGCCTTGAATGGTTCCTTACGCGTTCTCATTTCTTTGGTACTCTCCGAAAAATGTGGTAGTGATCGGGATTTTCGTTTCGTGTCTGTTTCGCGTTATGTCTATGAACGTTAAGCTGGTATGTGTATTCGTAAAGTACCAATAAAAGTTTATAAATTCCATGCCCAGAGCTTGTTAAATTACGGTCCTCTGCTCGGCAGCTATCAAATGCGCAGACGATTGTTTCTTTCACTGTGATGGCGACAGTGTATATTCACCGGCTCGTGGATGGCTGCAACAGTGATATTGTTTCTTTGTTTCTTTGCGAAGAAACGAAGGGCACATATCACTTCGTCCTCGACACTGAGCCCACGGTGCCTCCGGCCAAGTTTGTCGCACAGCTCGTCGCACAGCCACCGCAGAGTCCTCTTCGAGAGGCCGAATGCTTCCGCAGGCATTTCGAACAGTTTAATCTTACTCGTTGACCTCCTGTTGTGCCAGCGAGCTAACAAGGAATCGAAAAATAGACAGCTCCGAGAATTCGCGGCACAACGCAGTAGCTCCGCCGTGCTTGCTTAAAGTCACATCCGGGTGTTCGCTTTTAGCCAATCAGGGCTCGCTCGAAACGGACACAAATGGACAAAACAAAACTTCAAAATACCGCCCCCGGTTAATATGGGATTTACTGTTGTAGTGTTTGCTTGTGACGTCCAAATTACCAGATGTTCTGCCGAGATTTTGTATGGGATAGATGTTACATAGCATTAAATTTGGATTGTAATTGTAAACTGCCAGCACCGTTTTAAAGCACAGCTCTTAAGCGTGGGCTCCTATGGTTTTGTGGCGTCCCTCGCTGTCAGCCTCGTAACTGCGAGGACGGCACAAAAAATAGAGCAAGAAGAAAAGTGGAGGAGGAGAGAGAGTATGGTGAAACTGTGAGGCGGAGGGCGGTATGCCGAAGGTGCCACGCAAAATGTGCTCCGTGGCGGCAACACGCTACAAGATAATGCCAGAGTAGCGTGCGCCATCGTGCTACCCTCTCGGGAAATGCTGCCCGAGCAGAGGAACAGCACCGCCGAAGCCAGAATCCAGAGGTGCACACCGCTGAAGCAGCAGCTTTGAGTCGTTGCCGAGAAGACTGCGCTACACTTTGCATTGGGGCGCATCGTAAATTTCAGCCAATTTTTTGTTGGGGGACCAGTAGGCAGAAGCGGGTCATATGGGAAGCACATTTGCTTTCCATGTTAGGATGAATTATTGTCAGACACTCTGCCATAATACTGTTAATAATGTAGCAATTTTTTTTACGGTATTCATACTTTGGTCTTGTTGCGAGGAGAGGGCATTGTTTCTTTTTCTGCTCTGGGCTTTGTGGGGCACTTGAAGTAAGCATTTCTCTGCCTTGCGTTTCAGGCACAAAGTGGGAGCAATGTGCTAGAGCTCGGCCGGGATCCAGACAACGGTAGTGGCAGCAGGGATCCCATCCTCGAGGAGTGTCAGATGGCGCGCCTGCGCGGCCGAGGGGTGCGCAAGCAGGTGGCTGCTCGAGCAACCAAGGAGTCCTCGGAAGCTTCCTCAGATGGGGAAGGTAGTGAGAGTGGAAGCCGGAGGCTGCGCAATGGGCGCCGCTCGACACCAGAGGAGCCTCAGGCGACGCGGCGCTCATCACGCAACCGCAAGGCGGTCCCCGAGGACAACTCCAGGGACGACTCTGACGCAGCCACTGAGCCCGAGAGCCCGCCAGGGGATCATGGGGAAGGCAAGGAGGAAGGCCAGGCGCTAAGCCCCGTGCGCGAAGAGGAGGAGGAGCAGCCCACGAATAAGCAGGCTGCCGAGCAGGCTGGCTCTTCCTCGGAGGGGCCGGACTCTTCCGAAGAGGAGGAAGCGGCCAATGAAGGAGGCCCCGAGGGAGCCAAGACGTCGGGAGGAGAGGCGAGCTCCCCGTCGCAGCCCAGCAGCAGCGAGCCAGTGCAGGAGGAGGACACCAAGAGCCAGGAGGAAGAGGAGGACACCCAGAGCCAGGAGGAGCCGGCGAAGCAAGACGAGGCTGACCACTGTGTGCAGGAGTAAGTTGTGGGGAGAAGCGTGAACACCTGTCAGCCTCTGCTGTGGTCTAAGTGCTTTTGTGAGGTTTCTGTGAACGTGTGAACTTTGACGGCTGGCCTTGTAGCTCTCTAGACTCAAGACGCAAACCCCATCGATTACAAGTTGGGCAAAGTTGGCAGGCTAGTCATTCAGTCTGCAATGCTGCGAAGGGCAGCCATCATAGGGCTCATATAACAATTTACAAAAACCGCAAGATTATGCAGTTCTTTTTCAATGTTATGGTTAGTGTTAAATAAAGCTGTAGTGGATAGGCATAAGTAGGTTTCAAACCCGTGAAAACATGCATGCTGAATTGAGAAAAAATGTGTTTTTATTACTGATTTGTCATATTGTTGTTCACAAGTACTTAGCACACTTGGTAACACCTCTTCATGCTTCCCTTCCATGAAGTAATGTGCCTGTTTCTCATGGAATTTGATTACATCACTACTGTGGTAATATGTAAGTAATAAATAGAAAATAAGACTTGATCTTGCACATTACAGAAGGCAGTGAAAGAAAAGCATTTTCAAATGTTTCTTTTTTTTCTTTTTTTTTTTTTTTTTGCGCCACTACTATACTTTCACTTTATGGGCAGCTTCCAAGTTTTTCTATATTTTGTTTTGTACTCGATATATGTCTGTTGTTTAGAAGAAATGTTTTCGGCAGACCTACTCTTCAGTGCAGCCTTGCTTCTTCTATAAGTGGAATCAGGCCCAATCTCTGCAGTGTCCACACAACCCTCCCCTTCCTTCCCCTTCTTCCCTCAGGTCCGAGGAGGTTCCAGCTGGGGAAAGCAAGGTTGCTGAAGATGTGGAAATGAAGGTACGTTCTGCAGCCGACCTTAGAGTAGCGAGTCTAATTCGTGTTGCAACGTCTTTCAAGGAGGAGGAAGAGCACAAAGAGCCAACGTCCGATGCTTCTGAACCGGTACCTGACGCATCTGAGCCCATCCCTGACTCGTCTCCCACCAAGCCCAAAACCAGAAAGTTATCAACTGCAGGTACGCAGCCACTTTTAGGTGAAGCACCTGCTTGGGCATGTTTCAAGCTTTACTTGTGCGGCTTCAAGTGCCTTGACTGTTCTAAATGTCAGGGCTATGCTTTGGTCTTCTTTATCATTTCAACGGCACAGTGCTTAAAACTCCCAAAAAACGTTTAAAGTTTGGCATTTTTTATTTGGATCAGCATCAACCAGGCATCATTACAGTCTTGGCTTTGCATTGGGCTATCACCCTTCAAGTCACCTAGCGCATTTGGGCACCGTTGTCGTCCTAATTATTACTGCGCACCCTGTTTCACCTAAATTAACAGCTGGCGTTCTTGTGCATGCCGTTGCGGGCAAGGTGAGCTTGTTTACTTGATTTGTTGCAGGGACCATACGTAGAGTTATTGCAGCAGAGCATTTAGCGGGGTACCAAGGACTCTGCTGACAATATGGTCTCAGCAGAGTGGTGTCTAACAGTAGCGAAAGGTGCATTTGGGGCCTGTGAGCGAGTGTGCTCTTCAGCTAATGCAAGTAACTCGTTACTGTTATCCAACACATTACTGAGGGTATGTTGGTGTCAAATAAAGCATTTGATGTGCCTGCACGCATGAATGAAGTGTGCCAAGATACTGGTAATCCGTGCAGCAGCAGCAGACACACTTGTTTTAGCGCCTGTGGCTCCACGAGTTCCTCTGGTATTGTCCAGCTGTGGAGGGCTTTGCTAAACTGACTTCTGAATGTGCCGTTAGTGGGTTGGCACTGATCAGAGGCACCAAATTAGAAAGCTGTGGTGGTGTTCCCAAAGTAAACCTTGCCGAAGGTGTTCTGCTGCTGAGAATGAAGGCGCTGATTTCTGATGGAGGTGGACAGAAATTCCCATGGGGTAATACTTTGGCATGCGTCAGTTAACCTGGGTAGTCTAATCAGTCTCTCCCCTACAGTGAACCTCGTAACCCAGGTGGAACTTGTGCACAGAGAGGCTTCCAGTCAGGCCAAATTTAACTGCCGTTCTGATAGGAGTAATGGCCGTGCTGTACTGTGAACCAGAGTGCTCCATTTTAGGCGTGGCGTTCTGTTTCAGCGTTGAAGAAGGACCCCGAGGACAAGGAGGAGCGGCCCCTACGAAAGCGCAAATGGGGCTCCACCGACGTTGTCCTGGGACCCTCAGTGAGCATCTCTAGCGCTGCATTGAAGGTGTGTTTTGTGTACGTCTCAGGAGGCCCCAGGTGTATGTATATCCCTGCACGATTGTTTCACTGAATTGGTGATTGCCTTGGCTAAATCAGCACTGCTGTTGCAACCCGAGCAACACTAAAAATAGAAATACACCTGGATCCTGCTAAGTAAACTCTGAGCATGCAGAAACTGTAGTGTGTGCAGTGCATTGCACTCGCTGATTTATTGGTCGTTGAGGGAAACGCTGGCTCATTTCAATGCTTCGTTGGGGTAGCTATTTTGCCTGACTGTGTGCATGGCATCAAATGCTTTTATGTCTCTTGCAACGAATGCAAAGCTCCACCTGCAGTTCAACTCGAACTGCGTGACGTCAATCAAGATTTCTGACCCCAGAAAATTTTCACAGCGCAAGAACTTCTGTTTTTCCCCAATATAGGCAATACTTAGCTGTTATTACGTCTGCTCCTTTGCTGCAAATCTTGGGGGATTACTGGCTGTTCTTTCATATTGCTGTCTGGTTTTTGGCTGCTCCTTTGTTGCAAGTATGACGAGATTGCTGGTTGTTTGTGCATATTACTGTTGATGTTGAGGCTGCTTGAGCTGTGGTTGCCAGCTATCGGCACTAGATCTTCATATTTTGTATTCTCTTTAAACAATATATGTGCCAGTTTCTTGGTGCAAGCATAATAAAAACTGTTTTTTGAGATTTATTCGTGGCCTTAAGTTTGTAAAATTGTTTGGAAACAAGTTTGGGCTGTCGTCATCAGTTACACGGTTCAGTAAAAAGCCAGCACTTTGACAACATTGCCGCCCAAATAACCCCATTGTGGGGCCCCTTTAAAGGAGGCATGTAATTTCTCATTGCTGCACACACTACATTCTGTGTTTTCAGGGTTTACAAGGTCTCTGTCCTTTCTTTTCTTTTTAAATTAGCAGCACATAGTGGGTTATAATTTGGTTACGTATGCAGGGTGTCCCAGCTGGCATTCACCAAAAATCAAAACTGTGTTCTGCACAAACCAGATGAAGTGAATGTTGTTAGGTATTGCGGGATGTAAGACAAGTATTTTTTTCTATTGCGCTAGGTAACGAAGCCTAATTAGTAAAAAAAAAAACGTCCATCTTTTTTTTTTTTTTTTTTTTTTTTTTTTTTTTTTTTTTTGTGGTTGTGTGCGAGATCTGTGTAGCACCAGTGTAAACAAATAAATTGAAGTTGGTTAAATACTTCATGCAGTGAAAAAAGGATATTGGTTGTTCACACAGTGACAGCAAAATTACTTGGTCCCACTGTGACTTCCATCAGTATTGCCTGCCTCGTATTCTTTTTTAAATTTCGGTGCATGTTTGCGGGACACAGGTGCATGCGCGTTGTGGACACCTGGGTGCATGTTTACTTGTGCACGTTTGTGCATGTTTGGTTGCATGGGTGAGCACCCTGTGGAAGGTGTTTCAAGCGATTCTAGAGCACATTAAAAGTGAATTCGTAGCACCATAGGCACCATTCTTACTGGTAGTTTGTATGGCTAGGCAGACATTATGTGCAATAGGGTGTCACTACTACATTGCTGAGTAATGATATCCCATGAACTTTTTGATTGTATGGCACATATTTGAATTACAAAAGTGGTGGTAGGTAATCATTAAAGTTAAGTCTTCTTAGCTAATCGTCTGTTTTTAGATGTGTTTCACCAAAGTTGGCCCTCAAATATATGAGCACTGTAGCTTATCCGTACACTTGCCACATAGGCATGCGATACTGACTAGAGTGCTTGTATTTGAAGAATTTTTAAAAATGCTTATCTTTGTCATTTCGACACATCCTCCAAGATCATTAACTACATTGTTTTATAAGTGTATTTTTTGTTCAATACAGAATGTTGAAACTTGGGCTGGTGTCTTCGTAATTGCGAGAATGAAAACAGCAGTGCGACAAGCGGGACACAAAGAAAAAGAGACGCACACTTAAGCTGACTAGCAACCATCACATGTTGAATGGTTGTCCGTTGCATATACTGTCCGCCTAGCTGTATAAACCATTTGCGAAAGTCTCACTGGGGTTACCCCCTTAGCTTCTTCTCTAAAAGCATTCTGCCTAGAATAACTTGCAACACGCTGTGCATGTACATGTATGTGCGTGCAAGCATGGGCTGCACGTTCATGCCTCCCTGTGTGTGCAGGACTTGATTCCGGACATCGAGGAGCCGGTGTCCAGGGCCAAAGAATCTGAGGACGAGCAGGTGAGCGCGTCTGTCGGAGAGTCTCCGGTTGCAGAGATCGAAGAGGCCTCCGACGAGCCACCAATCAAGCTTGCAGCTGTGGAGGAGGAACCCATCAGCGAAGACGCTCCTGCTGAGGACGATAGCGCAGAAAACGACGGGGAGAAGAACGAGGTGAAAGAACTGAGCCCCGACGACAGGGCTGCCGTGGAGGAGGACAAGGCTGCTCCCTCCCGAGAGGGCCGACCTAAGGAGGACAGGCTGGCCAGGAGCGAGCGGTCCTCTCGGGATGAGAAGGAGCGGCCTGCCGACAAGGACCGGAAGTCGTCCCGGAGGGAGCGGTCGCCCAGGGACGGCCACAAGCATGGCAGGCGCCACAGTTCTCCTTCAAGGGAGGGCAGGCCGACCAGGGACAGAGCGTCTCCCATCAAGGCGCCCAGCAATGAGCGCAAGCTGCTGCGGGTCATCTCTGACAGGGCTCCTCTGTCCAAGCGGTAGGTTTATTGAAAAGCGCGCTGACCACTCTTGAATGCATTAGAAGGCCCTGCAGTGTTGGTACAAACAAAAACAGCAGTGAGGCACTAAGGATTACATTTCATGTGCAGATTGGTGCCCTTAGTGCAGCGGGCATTGGTTCTAATGAACCGTGCAGCCATTAATGTTGTGTTTGTAATGGCTCGTTGGTAATAAGATTTAATTGTGTGCTCTTGCTCAAGTTATTTAGAGTTGCTTAGGATGCCAGGCTCTATTGTTAGTTCACCCCCCCCCCTTTTTTTGTCATTTCTAAAAAAAGCACACTTTATTATGTCCGCTACTTTTACAGGAAGGAGAGAGGAGCTGGTGTGTTCATTATCTAGAAAGCGTTAACTTTTAGGTTTAAGATGCGTTTACCATGTATACATGTGTGTGTATGCAGTCAAACCCGACTATATCGAACCCGTTCACATCGAAATATCCTTTATATTGAACTATTTCTGGACATAGTACATTTACAGCGAGAATATATAGCAAAAGCTACGCTTATCGTATTTACTCACTTAATCCTCGCACTTGTGTAATGCTCGCAACCCTAATGTGAGCTGCCAAAACTTGGATGTTTTGTTTCCTCGCATAATCCTCGCACCCCGAAAATTGCAACGACGGCGAAAGTCGTTTGCTTGCAAAACCTGCATGATGCACGCGCTCGCATCACTCCGTTTGGCGGAGCATACGGTGTATCTAGGTGCACTAGGCACATGGCAGCCTAGCACCATCTCTTGAACGCTACTCACGCTGTCGTTGGGTCGGTTCTGCCTGCGCTCTACTAGGCGGCATTTGCGCAGCGTCCGGTCGTCCCTTCATTGGAGGAGCAGCAGTTCAGAGCTTGCTTTCTGCCATTTTAAGAAGTTTTTCGTCGCTTTGTTCTTTGCTGGTTTCGGTGCCACTTCGCCATGGGGCAGTACGCCAGTTATACAGATGCTTTCAAGCTGAAAGCTATCAAAAACGCTATAGAGCGCAGCAGCCGCGTTGCAAGCAGGCCCTTTGGCGTCTACAAGTTCAGCATGCGCTACTGGAGATGGCCACACGAGGAACTAAAGGCGACCAACAAGAAGCGCCAAGTTTAGGAGCTGCGCACTGAGCTGGCTGTCATTCCAGGTGGCTTAACGTCCATACTCCAGCCTTTAAAAGTGTCTTTGAAGGCTGTACGCAGAGTGGATTGCGAGCACTCTGTCGCTGACCAGCAAGATAAGGAGACTGTCGATGGAGATGCTGTGCAGCTGTATATCGGAATCGTGCAGAATGATCGCCACAGACGTTGTCGTCAAGAGCTTCAAGAAGGCGGGCACGTCGAATGCCCTGGATGTGAGTGAAGACCACTCGGTGTGGGATGGAGACGAGGCCTCTCAAGGCGACGTGGAACCCGGAGGAGATGACAAGGCAATGGCCAGCGATGTTAGCAGCACTGACTTGAGTCTAGAACTGTTCCCATTTGGGTACCCACCTACCAAACGCGAGATGGTGAAGGTGGGCGGCGGCTGGCCGCAACAAATAAAGTTTTGTGCTTCATGCCTGTGTCGACCCTGTTTTTTTACGACAGTAAGTCCTGCTTGGAAATGGCTTGGTTATGTATAATACCTATTCAGATCTTTTTTTTTTTTTTTCCCTCGGAATTTTTTCCCCCGCATAATTATCGCACCCCCTGAAATTTTTTCTGAAATAAAGTGCAAGGATTATGTCAGTAAATAATGTACATCAAACAAAAATACCAGTGACAACGATATATCGAACTCCAAATGCCGCAGAAGAGACCCCCAAGTTGGCTTTTCCCTCGGGGCGAAGGAGAAATCCCGCTGGCACACCTCTAAAAGTGGCTTAGACTGGCCGCTCATGGGAAGCGGGTGATTATCCCGGCCTGCCCGCCATGCTTTTTTTTCGTTCGTTGTGTTTGCGTCGTTCACACTTTGTGTGCTTTTTGGAAGTGTAGCTCTGGTGGCAGCACTGGTGTCACTGAGGAGAGGTGCATTTAGTTTCTCTAGTGAGTGCAAAGTGGCCAAGTTTGCCTTTCACTGTGAAGCTGGCGATAGTAAATCAAGTAGAACTTGGTGAGAAGTCAGGCTCTCCCTCCCCCCGTCAGGCACGAGATTCCCGAGAACACCTTGTAAAAGTAGGTTCTGGGCAGATGTTGCTGAAGAAACCGTCCGAAATGACTTCAAATCTGCCAGCTTGTGCGTGCCGGCAATGACTGAAAAGCTTGAGTGCAACAAAGCCACCACTGGTGTTGCCAAAATGTGGAGTGAGCTGTCGGAATTTCGGGATGCCGTTGCCGGATCAATGGTCGGCGAGTTTGTGAGTGGATGATGGTGTCACGACCATGGGGCCGACATTGTACCGAGCACAAGTGAAAGCGCGTGCAATGAGGAAAGCAACGACGAACCTTTGCCTGCAAAATCTGAAGTGATTGGTCCACTCGCACGAGTCCGGCGCTTCGCAAATGTGGAAAATTGCGGCCTCGGCTGCTCCGACCCTTTAGACAATGTGGAGGAGTGCGTGTTGTCTCGGGCAGTGCGGTTGTTCAAGATATGGGACTATTTTGCACAAAAGTGAGGCAGTTTCACCAATAAAGTGTTTTTAAAAATGCTATGTGCTTTTATGACGTCCAGTTTCTTAGCTTGCTTATATCAAATTATCCCCGATATCAAACCGATGGCAGTTTTTTTTTTTTTTTTTTTTTTTTTTTCTTCCCGCGGGTTTGATATAACCGGGTTTGACTATATCCTTGTGCAATGCCAGAGGTTTGGTTCCCCCCACCCTAGATTTAGGTGGAAAATAGGGGGTGCGGCCATTACACAGTGAAATGGATATTGTGTTTTTGTGCGTGTGCAAACAATTTTGATGGTACTTGCTTTTATTAATTCTGGGACTTGCACTGAGAGCAACTGATGGGGATGGATGTGGTTAGCATGCCAGGCCCAACTTTCTGGCTGGCATCGGTGACTGCAGCTGAAGCGCCAAGTCCTTGCACGGCCAATCGTCAACATTGGGAAAAGGAATAAATCTCATTAACCCTTTCAGCCCTAGTGTCATCATTTGACAACACAACAGCACCTTAAGAACAGAACCAAAACTGCTTGTTTTCTGGGCAAGAGGTCCCCAAGGATGGCCTCGTGCAGACATCACCACTGTTGCATTTGCACGTAGCTGAGAGCCATGGAAAAGAAGCTTCAGTGGACACAGGGTACAGTGAGCGTACATGTTCACTGAGGGTACATGTTCACTGTAATTTTGGGCCAAAAGGAAAAAAGGAGGGAGACCAAGGACAGCATGACCACCTACAACGAGATCGTGAAGTGGTGCAGACTGAGTAGACGAAAGGTACCGCCACCCCACCCGGGCCTGACTCGAAAGGAAGCGGTGATATACCGGTAACTGCAGACGGGGGTTCACTCCTCACCCCGGTGCTGATGAGGCACATGTGCCCGAGCGTGTACGAAAGTGACTTGTGCCGTGTGTGCCAAAAGGAGAGAGCCACCGCCGCTCACATCCTCTGGGACTGTGTCAAGAACCCGCTCGAAGTGTCGACAGAGACTGTGATCCCGCCGCATCTCGAAGTCGCAGGGGGAAGCTACGACCAGGAACAGCAGACCAAGGTCGTCCAGCAGATCTTGGCGGCCCTCGAACAGCAGCGACCGAGCGAAACCCACGAAAGGTTACCGCCCCAACAAAGGGGCAGGCGAAGCCGGCCGAAGGAAATAGCGAGGCCAGAGCGGAAGTGGAGGGACAAGAAGTCGAGAAGACGTCACGGCCGCGTCGCGGAAAGACCCCCCGCGCGAGGGGGATCTAACCGAGCTGCAGGCACTTTAATGAAGTTCCCTCTCTCGTTCACCTCTGAAAGCCTTCTTACACGTGCACGCATGTTGGTGGTTAGTGGCTGACTCGCTGAGCAATTGTCAGGAGCTAAACGAACATGCGTAGAAATTGTGGCGGACTCTTGTGCTAAACGTCTTTTTAAAGGGGTGGATAGCAGGGGAAAAAAATCCTGATGTTGAGCTTGTTAATATATCCAGGGTTAGCCCACTTAAAATAAACCCGGTCAAAAAGAAATATTTGGCATGCTGAAAAAATTTTACGATTTGTTCCTATTCAAATTTTTAATCTGATGTGAGTTAATATTTATTGGATGGCTTTAATGCCTGCACAGGTATAACAGATAAGGTGCGCCCAAAAGTGCATTATATTACGGCAAGTGTGCACCTCAAATGCTTGAAGGCCAAACCAACAAGGCTCATAAGCTTAAGTCTGCCTGTGATAAAGACGGCAAGTGTGCACCTCAAATGCTGGAAGGCCAAACCTTGTTGGCTGATAAGCTAAAGTCTGCCTGTGATTAACACTTGGCCCTACCTGGTGTTGCACTGGAAATTATATGGCACCAGTGTGCAGACTTTTTTTTTCTTCCTTTTTTTTTTCCCCCACCTTCCTTCTCTTTGTTTTTCTTTTGGCCCTGTCGAAATTTAGTTATGAAGGCAGCTGCTATCACCCAAACGCCCTTCTCACAGTGTCTGCATGCAGAATTCGTTGGTCCTCTTGGATGCAGTTGTGTTCGACCTTTGTACATTGGTGGTCCATACTTGCTTGCAAGGACGATATAGAGGACTTGGCCAATGCCCGATTCCCACCTGCTGAGCAAGTGGTGGTAAGCCGGTGGTGTACATGTTCTCGTGCAGGCCATTTTCCGCCAGAGAAGAGGATGAGCGGAAGTTAAGTCCGCCGAAAAATCCCAAGAGCCGCATACTGTTTGTGCGGAACCTTGTACGGCCTTTCACCCTCAATCAACTGAAGCAGTTGCTTCAAGAATTTGGAGAGACCGTTGATTCTGAGTTCTGGATTGACAAGATCAAGTCCAAGTGTTTTGTAACGGTGAGTCCTTTGCCCATTTCTAAAATAATTTTATCTAATAGTACACGTAAAAAGAGTGCTAACTGCTAAACACTAATGTGGGTGATGTAAACAGCGTGTGAAGATTGGTGTTTTCATAACTGAAAGTGAAAAAAAAGGTGGCAATTACCGGCGGCCGGACGTGACATAGGTGATGGAATGGAAGCAAGCGTGTCAGTGCCAGCATTTGCTCGCAGCAGCCTCCATATGTGCGTGGTAGTGTCGTGTTTCACACTGTTATTTCCACAGAAGAATTTCGACTAACATTTTGCTGTGGCCAATGGAGTTGGATGCAATTCCCTCATTGCATCGCTATCAACCGAGATGAAGTAGTTACGTTTAACAAGATGGCAAGTTGGGCGAGTTGGTGCTGATTCATATCGACAACAGGCGCGGAAAGACGTAGACTAAGAAAGAAATACACGCGTCGTCCTGTGTCGTCCTAGCGCGTCGTCCTGTGTATTTCTTTCTTAGTCTACGTCTTTCTGCGCCTGTTGTCGATATGAGATGAAGTAGATCATCGGCAGTTATTTATGCATTAGACTACTTGTTGGAGTAGCAGTCCTTGGCATTGCGAGTAAAGATGCTGCTTGATCCAGATTTACAAAGCTGTTTGCTCGTATGATATCAAAAAGCAGCTTTAGTTAGCCGGCACCTTGGTTATAATCTCTCTCTCTCTCTCTCTCTCTCTCTCTCTCTCTTTTTTTTTTTTTTTTTTTCGGAAACAAATTGTGCAGGGCAGGAATCTGTGACAAACAATTTTTGCTGTGTGTTTACAGGCAGACAGCTTTGTGAATATTTGCCCAATAACTTTCGCCTTGTTGCACATTGAGGATCGAATTGTAAAATCATCTTGGAACCGCATGTTAGCTCTCATAGTTTTCTAGCAGATGCACTAAAACGTGAAAAATTACCCATCTGCCACGGTTTGCTGCTTTCACCAGGGACATGTGCAGTTGGTAATTTTTACTTTCAGGTAAACTAGATCTAACAACTCTACAAAACTAAATACTTTATTTTGTGATGCAAAAATATAGTTTATAGTTTAAGAGAGGAACTGTTTCGTTAGCCCTTGCACTTAATGACGACTGACGATCTTTGCACAGATATATTTGTCACCACGAGCGAGGTTGGTTCAGTTTCACCTAGCAAGTGAAAAAGTAGCGCAAATGGTTATACCGGCGTGTAGAACAACTTAAGTTACGTCGTCAAACTTTTTGAAATGTCTAAGGGATGGAGGTCGTCAAACCCAAACACAGAAAATATTGCTCTTGGAAGTGCAATGGTCAAGGATTTATGAATCTTTTCTTCCTGTTACAGATAGAGTAGGAATGATAAATGTGCAGGCAAGCGCGTTAAATGTTATTTTTAAATAAAAAAGTTTTTGCTAACTCCAGAAGCACCTCTTTTGCTGCATTTAAAAATTGCGGACATTGCAGCCTATGCGGTTAGTTTTAAAACATGATGCCGACAGCGCTCCTGGTGAATGCATCCCTGCACCTGATCGTGCGTCGGGCCAGTCGCCATAGAAGTGCGAACTCCACGGGACAGGTTCTTTCTTCTCCGTCGCAGTCTATTCGGAACTTGTTTTGGCGACACACATTGGCTGTTATTGTGCTATGTGGGTATCGGGCTTAGAACTTCGTTATTGGGAATTTTAGAACATAAGCAAATTATTTGGGCCAAATTTGGGAATGAAAAATTTGAGTGCAGTTGGCCTTTAAATGCCCCATTGTGCAAAAAATTGCTCTGTTTTAGTTCTGTTCTGGTACAGAAAGTGGCTACTGGAGAAAATAAAAAACACATTTTAGTTCATACGCGACTTCAGCCCATCTCACCAGGGTAGGAGCTGAGTGCGTTGCCACCACATGCGTTGGCAGTGGTGGAACAAAAGTTATAATTGCGCATGCTGCATGACACGTGAACGTGACTAACCGTTGATTGGAACAGGGGCACCACAGCTGTGCAGAACTCTCGATTCTGAGGAAGCTGTGAAGTGTTAGCGGTCTGCTTGTTGCATTAACTTGCACCAAAGACGAGGAAACGAAAGTGAATAAAGAAATGCAAACATAAGGCAGCAATGAAGGAGGGAAAAGGTTTGGGCGTGTTGGTTTGTAGTCGCACAGATAACAAGTGCTGTAAAAAACAAACAGGTCGAGGCGTGGACGGGACAAGCACTTATCCCGTCCATGCCTCGTCCTGTTTGTTTTTTACAGCGCTTGTTTTCTGTGGGAAGAATGAAGGAGCCTTTCAAAATGATTTATTAGGCGAAGAAACTAAAGTGCAAAGAGAGAGACTGCAATACAGTGGAGCAGTAAAGCATGTGCCCAGAAGTTTTTGTACTTGTTAATTGTTGTGGATGGCTTTTTACATTTGGGGATATTTTTGCACCATATTTCAGTATGTCACTGAGGAGGATGCAGTCAAAGCACGGGAGGCTCTGCATAACCTACGGTGGCCACTTTGCAACCCAAAAATTTTGCACGTGGACTTCTCTTCGCCTGAAGAGGTAAGCAGATTTACTGATGCACTGATCCTGGTACCGCATTGATAAAAAAATTTAATGTGCTGAAATTTTTGGTGGCTCCAAAATAAAATGCAGCATCTAACCCCCAGTCGCATTTCATTAATGGAACAGAAAGAACAGCTGCATGCCAGTAGTTGTCCGTAATATTCTGGATAAATCTGTGCTCACAACAGTTGTACCAGCAAGTGCTTGTTTTTCCCCAGAGGCTTACTGTACTAACTGAGGGCATGCCTGGGTATGTGTGCACCGCACAGATGGAGCGCCAAAAGGAGCCCCCGCCTCCACGGCCCCCAGCAGTCCCGGACCGAACCCAGCCTGGTTTCCACCGCACGGTCGAGGTTGAGACGCGCTTGCCCGCTGGCCGGGAGATGCTGCGGGACCCACGAGCAGAGCCTCTGCGTGACCCTCGGGGAGAGCCTCGGGACCCCCGGGGGGAGCCCAGGGACCCTAGGGAACCTAGGGACCCCAGGGATCCCCGGAGCACGGGTGGAGGAGCCCCAGCCCGTATAGAGCCGTCCATGGACCGGGCGGGGGCCAGCAGGCGACCGCCGCCGATGCGGGAGTGGGACAGGGACAAGCTGCGCCAGGAGACGCCGCCACCGGCCCCAGCCGAGCGGCCCGCCGCCCCACCCCGGAACAAGTCGCCCGTAGAAAAGCGGGAGCGCCGAGAAAAGAAAGGTACCCCAGGCTGCTGGCTGCTTAGTCGCAAATACCTGCTGCCTAGCAGAGACTTTTTTGAGCCATCAATCAAAACAATCATGTCAGATTTATGGTTCGGGGAGCTGTTGCCACACACGTACGGAGCCAATTTTAACATGAAAATTGCACGCGAGTAGTAATAATTTATTTATGTGAACTGAAGTTGAATGCAAAAAGCAAGGTGGCTAAACATAGCAATGTTACTCAAATTACGATCTGGGTGAACGTGTGCGTCAGGGATTGTGGGGTGCAATGATCCATCACCTTGCATTGAGCAATTTTTGCCATGACTCTACACTCGTTCGTACAACACAGTCTGGGATTAGAAAATGTTATTTTCAGCGTTCAAATATAATCAAGAATGTAGCATTTTACTGTTTGATATTGTTGAGGGCACATTACGTTGTCTATTTTGGCAATGCTGTAAGAATGACTGTTTCGCATGAAGTAGAAGAGTGGGCTTTGCTAATATTAAAATGTTGTGATTGTGTAAAGTATACGTTCTGTTTTCAGATAGCTCATTTTATGCTTGTGATGCACTGATATAACCTTTTGACACTGAACAGCCGCAAGTACTAAGTAGTAGCTTCAGTAAGGTTATGACACCCAGAAATCAGCCGAAAGTCTATTGGAATATACAGTCAAACCCGACTATATCGAACCCGTTTACATCGAATTATCCCATATATCGAACAATTATTGTGCACTATAATGTTACCGGGAGAATATATAGCAAAAAGTACGGCTACATCGAACAAAAAAGGCAGCCGCAACCTATATATCGAACTTCGGCAGCGCAAGATTGCCCCCGAAGTTGGCTTTCCCGCGCGGCAGCTGGGCGAGCTGCCTACGCCTCCTCCCCCAGTTTGAAAAGTCACTTAGCCCAAGCGCTCGCGCTCTCGCTCGCTCTGGCAGCCACCCCCTGGAAATAGTGGTTGGACCACACTCTCCCGCTGTCTCGCCAGTCTCGCGCGGCGGGCTCTCTCTCCCCTCGCTTCTACGCATGCTTCCCTTTTCGTGTTTTCGCGGTTGACGACGCATCGGTACGCCTTGTTCATCTGTGTTCAACTGTGAGGACTCGACGAGTTCCGCCCCACCCCCATGTTCCGATGCTCTTCACGCGCTGAGCGTTCTTCGCCGCCACTGCACGGCAATAGAAGGCTGTGGGCTCAGCTGTTTCGAGTCACTTGACAATGTTGAAAAGTGTGTGCTCAACAATGCTTCGAAAATGATGAAGCAAAAGAAGATCGGAGACTATTTCTCGCGCTAGTGTGCCCGCGGAGCATGTATCTTGCAAGTAAACAACAGTTAGTGATGAGGTACGTTCTGTGCATTGTCAAATTCTTTAAACATTATATATCGAATTATATGATATATCGAACTAATGACCGTTTTTTGCGAGTTCGATATATCCGGGTTTGACTGTAATATCAAAGAAAGACCATGCCTCAGTCTTCACTTTGGGGACAGTTATGCATTAGGTGTACATTAAGTATAGGTACCCTAGTAGAGTATAGTGAACTTCGTGGTACACTCGACGTAAAAGTAGTGCTTCTGCTATCTGAAGGCCTGCACCCAGATGCACCAAATCAATTGGCAAAGGTCTATGAGATTGTCTCCAAGCAAGGACACCAAGGGCTATGCTGCTAGTGCAGTTTGAAAATCATGAAGTCTTCGTAAACTGTAGAGCCGATTTCTCAAAAGTGCGTTTTAGGAGTTCTTCTTGCTTGTGGAAGGGCAACCACTCAGCAACCACTGGGCCTATTTTGACTCTGTCTTTTATTTCAACCCTTGAAGAGCTCTGCAGGGCATGACAGTCTCGGATTTTCATTTTAGGGCCTTGTTATTTTTTATGTGATATTTACGGCCGAGTCAGTTGTGTCCTCCGGGTATGGGTGAAAATAATGATTTCTATAAAAAAAAAATGAAGGGTGATAAAAAAAATTCTAAGACTGTCATGCCCTGTAGTGTACTTTTTACTGCAGTTGAAAAGTATTTGGAACTGTCTACCGTGTGTCGATACCCTGCTAGGCTTTCCACGAGCAGGCAACCTGTAAACTGTAACACAAAAACTACTGAAGGTATCATATGAAATTTTAAATTTCTCTATTTGGAGTGTTTTATGGTGTGGTTGCCAAAAAACAAAGTTCACTCCTATCTCCATTTTTCCCCCCTTAAAATTCCCTTGTTCACCACTGCGAAGCCCCTCACACAGGGTGCACGAGACCTTTGAGCTTGTAGATAACCTGCCTGCACCGAATGAAAGATGTGCACGTCTTTTTCATTGCTGTAATGTGGAACTAGGTTCCTTTTCTTCATAAACTTCACGAGCATCTTTGTATGTATTTTGGTTTTGCGATGCTGTGGGCTGGGCTTTGGGTGTGCATTAAATACGAGTAATAACTTTCGTTATGGCCTGAATGGACTGGGTCCTGTTTGAAAAGTCTTCGTGAAAGGTATTGATGACACGGTCTCTCTGGAAGTTCCAATGTCATACGGCAGGTATGGTGATAAGTGGTCCATGAACTCTACTATTGTGTCTTGTTTTGGAAGACTGCTCTGTTCTTGGTTCATGAAGTTCTTAAGAAGTGTGTCGGTGGGAATGGAAGCATATTGGAGACAAAATGAAGGTGACTGTAAGCCTAGGGGTCGACTGAAAGTTGCAGTGGTAAAGCTCTTCATAGCCTCCGCTCTTGAGGTGCACACCTCTCTTGGGTAGTTGGAATTGAAAGCGTGGCACCTTGCTGTGCATGGTCATTTTTTTTTTACTCCCCATGGTCAGTTTGTTTTCATAGCCTGTGAGTGTGCAGCAGTCTAAGACTACTGCACATGTGCAGCATTGGGGAGCAAAATTTGCATGTACTATTTTGGCAAGTTCTGCTGGCTCCTCATGTTCCCCTGGTGGTTATTGTGCAGTAGCCAAGCGCAAGCCTGAGGAAGACACACCTGCCAAGTTGCTAGATGATCTGTTCCGCAAGACCAAGGCCACCCCTTGCATCTACTGGCTTCCTCTCACAGAAGAACAGGTATGGGCCAATTAGGATGGTTAACTGCATAAATGCTCCAGATTTGATTAAATTTTGTCCACAAATACCAAAAATAGCTTTCCTTGCCACGTCCCTGCTTAAAATAAAAGCTCGTTAATGCAAGCTTGAAGGGGACCATAAATTGGCGGGCGGAATAATGGATGGCCGTTGCACTGTGCTGCATAATCGGAACCCAAAGGAACATCTGGGTGTGTTACCGCAAGTCACGTGCTATGTGGCAATTAAATTCAGGTATTTAAAAAATGGAGCCCTGTAACGGCATGCATCGAAGTGCTGGCATGCTGGCTTTATCAGTGCACTTTGCCCCTCGTGCATGCCTGTTTGTGCTTCTCTCTGGTACTAAATTTGATGTGGTTTTGCAACACATTTTACTCGTCATGGGCTGACTTCTATCTCCAAGGAGCGGTGTAAGCCAGGGGCTGCTTGTTCGGATTATCAAGTTTTTCCCCGTTGAAATACAGTGTTGCGCCAGGACGCCGGGATGTGGGCGTCAGTTCAAATTAACTTTAAGGGGGGGGGGGACATGGCTCTTAAAACAACTTTTTTAAAATTTGAAGTAAGCGCTGTGAAACTTGTCAAAATGTGCCAATATTTTGTGAATCAGTCAATTAATTCCCAAGATAATTAGAGATAATTAGCCATTTTGGAGGAACAATAGACAGAATAGTGTCATTCATTAAACTGTAATCTTTATATTTTCCAATACTATGAACCCTGGTGAATGCAATAAGAGAACCGGTTTTTTGATGCGCCGCTTGGAACTAGTTTTACAGCTCATGAACCTTGGTGGCACCAATGGCAAGGAACCATCCCGAACGCCCATTTCAAACACTAATCCGATTGCCTCTTTGTGCACATTCTCAGATAATTCACATTCAGCGACATGTCGCTTTCCATTTGTTACTTTTGTGAGGAAAGAAATGGTCAGTTTTCTTTTTTGTTAGTAAAATTATCGCACCCACTCCTATAGTTCATATCACAAGCTAGCTGCACCGCAGTGGAGGCTACATTGTTATCAATAGTGGGCCCACTGAGGGCGCCTAAAGGGGTCCTGAAAGGACACCCCTTCTCCCCTCTCGGCAAGTGGCACCGCACGGCCCCGGCGCCTTTTGTCGCTTCCTTCGCGGTGAGTTAGGCGCCCTGAGGGGGACAACAATGTAGCCTCCACAGTGCTGCAGCTAGCTTGTGATATGAACTATAGACACTGGTTTGTTTCTAAGAGTTTTTAAGGCCAAATATTTCTTTATAATTTGGAGCCTCAAGTTTGAGGCTCTATGTTAGCCACACTTATCTGTTCCTCAGACAATGGAGTAGGGTGAGCCTCAAGTTTGAGGCATTGTCTCCCACACTTCTGCTCCTCGTTCAATGGTGTATGGTTGGTTGTTTGTGTGTGTACAGGTAGCGCACAAGGAAGAAGAACGCAAACAGCGGCGGCAGGAACGGGAGCGCCGACGACAGCAGCAGCAGCTGCAGGAGGAAGAGGAGCGTCGCAAGCGGGCTCTTGCGCGTGATGTGGCTGCCAAGTCAAGACAGGCAAGAAAAGCTTGGTGCTGCTACTCGGGGCAGTCTAATCTTAAAGGTGTCTAGTCTTACAAAGCTGGGGGGGAAAAAAAACTTTAAAAAACAGCTGGTTTGTATGAAAGGCCATCTAATTTGGGGATTTCGAGTGCTGGCACAGTTGATACTGAGGCTCTGAGGAGGCAAAATGTCTATGCATCTTCTTGCTTGGTTGTGAACTAAGTCAGCATGCCATGCCATGTCAGACCCATTGTTCTTTTTTGCATGTAGCAGACGAAATCTCATTAAGCTGGTAACAGGGACCTTCGCTTCATTTAGCTCATTGTCGCATGCAATTCCTTGGCCGGGCGATCACTGGGCTAGCAAAATCCCCGTGCTCAGCAGTGCACATCAAATGTCACTAAACTACGGCACTGTGTTTACTGACGCCGTAATCAAAGTGAAACCTGAGGGAGTTGGTGCCTATGTGTCCTTGGGACTGATAAGCCTGCCGGGCAGCGCATCAGTTATCCTCATTTAGCTCTGAGCTGCCAGACTTGGTAAACAAAACCAGAACCAGTGGCAGTGAAGCACTTGTAAATCTAACTTGCTGCTTCCTGTCAACTGTGCAGTTGAAGGGAACCCAATTCAGCTCAAGTACGTGCATGCATAATGTTTATGAACGTTGGTGTGCAAAGCCGTTATTTACCATGCTTTGCCTGACCTTGCGGCTAGCAGACACACACAGCCCACCTGCGCCGGTGGGTTGGTGCCTGCACTGCCCTTTGATTGAGCAGCCGTACCGAGCTCGTACATGGATGCCGCCTTATTGTGACATTTACTGGTGTTGGTGGGTTAAAGGGGCCCTGCAGCACTTATCCCTGACCATTCGGAATGTATTTTGGGGTAAAGTCTATTGTCCCAGCAATCTCCTCCCACAAGAAATTATGAAAATCCGTTCACTATCACCGAAACTACGCGTGATGAGAAATCGCGCATAATTGTTCCCTCTCAACTCGACCGCGGACAACGCGACGAAAGCTGCGCGCTCTCTTTCAGAGAGTGGGGCGGTTCACGGCGTTTTCTTCTGCAGCCTTCGATATGTCACACGCCGGGGAGTTTTCTCCTTTTCTCCGCAGCGTAGAGGGGTCTATTTCTGGTCTGGTGCCACAGAAAAGCAGGCATGGCTGCCTGCTCGCAAGCGCGTGCTCGGGCTGATAGGGCGTTTTTGAAGCAATAAGCATTTGTTGTCGAGTAATCTGATTGAAAGGGAAGTATTGAGCTCATCACTCAAACTCTGTGCGCACTCAAAACACAAAAGAAACGGCAAAACTGTGCGTACAGGTTCAGGCATAGGACAGGTTCGTATATAGCGCTGACGACGGCGGATCGTCACAGGAAATGCGAGAAATAAGCCGCAAAGTTTACCAGTGATAGCCACGCGGACAGCCATGGCCTTAGGCCGTGCCGGGGGTGCATAATGAGGAAAATAGAAGCGAGCGCGGTTGGTTTTTTCGCATCTTTAAGAGCGATTTGCGCGCTCACCGCTTCACATGCACGTGTAATATTTGGTTCAGGTATTCCTGGCAGTGTAAACTTAAGCGTTGCACAGGTTTACTTGCACTGCTCATAAAGTGTTGCAGGGTCCCTTTAAGGGGGGACGTGGCTATCAAAATCAACTTTTTTATTTCTTTGTGGATTTCGATGAAAATTAGCACAGCAACTGGAAATCCTTCTGTGATAACACCATAAAGATTTTAAACTAATATTTTAAAAACTCCTTTATTTATAGAATTTTCTTCCTCTTCCACTTGTACCGAGCTTGAGCGGCTTAAAGAACATGATTGAAATCTTGTTCGAAGTGCTTTGCATTCCCAAATAAACAAACGAGGTTGTGACAGTCTTAGAAGTTGTTTTTACAACACAATGTTTTTTATTTTTTAGAGGTTCATGTACACCACCCATGTCGACTGAACGAGTACTTGAATAAGAAAAATCACAAAAAATAAATCTGGAAAACCAAGAGTGCCACGACCTTAACTGTTCATCAAGGAATGTAATTCAAAAAACGATATCAAAATAGACCCAGCTATCACGAAGGAATCCCTGGAACAAGCGACACTGGTGGCAAAAAAAAAAAAAAACTTTTGAGAAAACAGTTTCCGAAGTTGCAATAGCATTTATCAAAAAGTCGCTTTTGAACATAGGGCTTCTGGAAGGCCTTGCCTTGAAATTGGAGTGCCTTTTACAGCTTTTTTCTTTCCACGAAACGTCATATTCAGCTCCTCTGCGAAGAGTACATAGCCCGTTTGCAGACCAAATGGAGGGGGAGATGGCTTTCAATGCAAAGTAGGTTAGCTGGTTGGCTGTATCGCACTGGACAACTTCCCTTTGTAGTGTTATCACCATGGCAACAAGTGAAGCACTCTTTTTTTTTTTTTTTTTTTACTTAAATTTGAAAATGCCTTTTGGCTTCTTTTATGTTTCATAATCTTGCCTGGAGCAGCAACTTAGTTCTCATACGTGCAGGTGTACATTGCCAAAAGTTTGCACACCACAAGGATGCAAATGAGCTACTTCGAAGCTTGGTAAAATAGTCTGCATAACTCCAACTTCAATGCAAGAGCATTTTCTTACTACTTTTTGACATTCAAGGCATCCAATATTTTTCGTGCAGCACAGCCAGTGTGCCCAAGCCATAGATGTATGCATCGGTATCAGTAATTTTCCTAAAAAATTCACTGTTAAATGCTGCAACAGTAGGGTACATTTTTAACGCAGAGAACATATTTTTATTCCTATATTTCTAACTCAAACCTGTTCGTATGATTATTAGAAGTGCACGGGAAACGTTGCGCAAGAAAGGTGATATGGCTTGCGCGCATCGCAGCGTACGCTTACCGCGACATATCGTACTTTGATTGTCCCTGATATGGCTGGTCAGGTTGTTTTTAAGAATAAATGTAATGTTGTAGGCATTAATTACAACTACTGGCATTCAATCGTAACCGGTTGCGCAGTCGGGTGATGCTCCAATGCGCAGCGGCTATGCCGTGCGTGCCGCAGCGTTTGACGCGTCGACCATTCCTTTCCTAAGGCTAGCGAGCCCACAGTCATACATAGCAATAACTAAGCTTGTAAGCATCGCAAATCCAACTAAAAGTTCACTTCGCGAACCGCTATCACAAGCGCGCACCCCGCGTGTCACCCTCCGGGATCTGGCGACGGTAGAGTCACGCGCATCAAGAAGCGTTCGATGACCTCCGCCTTTCGAGCCACACAACTTCTCGTAATCTGGCTCGTAATCTCTGGCATTCCCATCGCGATAGCGTCTGTGTTGAATACCACAGACTGAACAGAAACTTGGTCGAGCGAAGCAGCGAAAATGAACTCAAAAATGCGCACTTCACAGTTCAGGCGGCCACCATCTTGTGTGCCACTGCGACACCCAATCAGGAGGGTCGTTTTAGCACGGCCCCGACCTGAGGGCCAATAGCGCTTCAGCATCTATTTCTAGCTTCATTTGTGTGTCGTTTCTTTTCTGCTGTTTGTGCATTTGTGAATTGAGAGGGGAAAAGACGAGTGTGAAACTGCCAAGGCCAAGCGAAATGAACAGTAGTACGAGGCGGTGATGGCAAAAAGGTGGGAAAGGTGGCACAAAGGTGTTCTGCCGGCCCCGTGCACTTCAACTTCTCGCGGTTGGCACATTGACATCCTGCTGCCGCGTGGGGCCGTTGAAGGTTAACTCCCGCCCACCAGTACTCGCTTGCTTGCTTGGGCCTGTTCATTAATTAAGTGGTCTGGCCTGCCTGTAGACCTTTGCAGCGGCGAAGAGGTGTAAAAGGTGGGGAAAACGCCTGTTTATCCCAAGTGGACCGTGTGCACCCGAGCGTTGTATCTTTGGGGTTTTTAATGCATTGTTGCTATGGGGAGTTGGCCGGGACTGCGGTGATCTGTTGTTAAGAAGTGGGTCGTCGTAAGGCTGAGGACGTATCATCGGGGTTATCATTGGGGACGTATTATCGGCACTTGTCGCGAGATGCACTCACAGTAAACAAAATATTTTAATTTGCAGGATTCCCGCCGCAGCGGCAGCCGTAGCCCCGTAAGGCGGCGTTAACATGCCCTTGGCTCCAATGGGCTGCAAGAACCTGTAGGTAGGCAGGCGTGCCCTTTGCATAGGAATTGCAAGACATGGGCAGAGAGGCCTCCGGCATCGACTTCTACGCCCTTTGATCCCATCACCAGCATGGGCAAGGTAGTAATTGCTTTCTTGCGGCCCCACCCATTCCCCCAGTCCTCTTCTCTTTTAGTTCTTTTTCTTTCTTTCTTTTTCCCTATTTTATGTCCCTCTGGTCAGAGCTATGGGCCCACGTGTTTCTTGTTTCTGTTTTAAAGCTTTATTTGAAAATGTATGGTGACTGCTTATGTTATTTTTTTTTTTTTAGCTTTGTTGTTCTATTGGCCATGTTCAGGGTTGTTGTGTGACTATGTAGCAGACAGACAAAGGTAAGTATGGGCAGTGCAGGGCAGGCATGTAAACCAGAGGGACTAGCTTCCGTGCCCCCCTCCCTCCCCCTCCCATCCCATCTTGAAAAGAGGATTCCAGCCTTAGAGAAAAGCAAGCAGCCGCAGTTTGGACCGGTGGGGCACACGTGGCAACATGGCAGTGTCTTCTTGCAGATAAATGGGGAGAGGGCCCTTGGTCGGAGCGCTTGCGTGCGGGCCCTAGTTAGCTGCCGGCAAAACTTCCACGGGGTCGATGAGCCCAGGCAGGAACATGGCACCGTGCCCCCCAAATTGACCTGCCCGAAAGAGCAAACAAATGGCCAGCCTCTTCTGCTGCTGCTACCCTCGGCACCACATGGCACCATATCTTGCGGATGATGCTGCTCTTCTGGCAGAGAACTGTTGCGCCCTTCGTGCTACCAAGACTGTGGCGGCTGGTGGTGCAACACTGACTCGCACCGCTGGACTGTGAAGTTGAACTGCATCCCTTTCACGTGTCACTCGCATGTCAGCACCTAGTGTCATGGCGTACGTGACCCCATCGCATATGCACTGTTAATTCCCATCTGTTGACTGTGTTGCCGGCCACTTTTGTTTAGCTTGCCTGTAAGAAAACGCAGCTGTGTATATCTGTCATTGCTTCCACTAATGTTTCAAGCTACACTGTAAACGCCTTGTGGAACGCTTCGAAGAGACTTGTTGCAGTTCTTATTTGCCACCCAAAAAGGAGTGTGGTGGAATAAAACAGGTGGAACCCAGTTTATTGCTTCTGACTTGATCACAGAGTGGGATGTGCCTGGTTTCAATGAAAAACCTGCATGTATGCACATCACGGCTAGTACCTCGCCCTTCCTGTGTCAAGGAAGTTTCCACAGGCCTCCACACTGCACTTGAATCCCACTCCTAGTTTTTATGGCACATAGAACTGGGAGTGGGAACAAGGCAAGGTGTGCTATAAAGCTGGAGGGAAAAGATTTTGCTGCATCTGTGGTGATAGTAATGCGGCTGCATGTATTGTAAGTGTTTGACAACTTTTTTTATCACAAGCCATCGCCGAGTCGTATGCCAGGTGTGTGGCGACATACTTCTTTCTAAACAGCAGTAGTTAGAGGCATGCCTCAAGAACCTGTGGTCCCACAATGGCTGTGTCGTGGATACAAAAAGAATTGTGCGAAAAGACCAGGAAACACTTTGGTAAGGGTATCGAAGTGGGTTTCATCCCAACTTATTGAAAAGAATGTGTGCATACGTAGACCTAGTCTACCGATACCTTTATAAAAAAAGACCCCTCCTCCTCCTCCTCCTCTCTTTTGGTGGTGTTAACTTTGGTACACCATTTAGCAGCCCTGAGGGTGCTGTTGGGGAGAATTCACTGTCGTGCCAATGAAATTTTCGAAATGCAGGTGTGGCTAAAATTCAAAAATTTATTGGTCATTGGGAAGAGTACAAAATGCAGAAGTCGTTGTGCTCGTGTAAAAGGTGCTGTAGTGGTTAACAAGAACAATTTTTGTGCCTTTTCTTTTTTCCTCACAAACTTGTGATCATGAAGGCTGTAAGTGAAACGAGTGAAAAAAAAACGTATTTATGCCCATTTTCAAACTTCTGTGCTGAGGAACAGCAAATGAGCACCAGCTTGCTTGTCTATCCAAACTGTGTGCATCGTAAATATCTGCATTGATGCGCGTTTCTGTGCAGGAAAGGTAACAGGTCAGAAGTCAGAATGGCTGCATGTCCCCTCCACCTCATCCCAGATTGCTGTTCCTTCACCCCTAGACATTTTATGCAAGCACACCTGCCTGTAACCAGGTTATCAGGTGCCTATAAGTGGAGCTTCATAAAAATGGAAATTTCTGCATAGCTAACATGTATCAACACTATAGCGGCGGAGTTCAAAGTTGTAGACTGAAGCATGGCTGAGATTCTGAACACGCCAGCAGACAAAGTTTTGCGGCAGGTTGCTTTCCCTATGCACCGGGTAATCATGGGGTGTCATTCCTCTTTTATAGCGGCGCAGTGTCAGTTGCTGCCCAAGGACAGGTGTGTGTGGGTACTTGGCAGCCAGCGATGTCAACATCACGAATGCGACGAACAAGGACAGCCCGTGCAAATGCTGCTAGCTCTTTTATGCACACGTGCTAGTTCTGTGAAGTCAGCTGGTGCAGATTCAAGGCCTGGGCTGTGTCGCCTGGCAGTGCTTTGAGCTCTGTCTCGTGGGCAAACACTTGCCACAGCTGTTCAAGCTCCCGCTCCAACTTGCTGGAAAGGAAACAAAAGAGCAGACTGTATTTCACGAATAGCATCGTCTGCACAAAAAGCAGTTCATCAAACCTAAAATGGACTGTGTTCTAATAATACAAATTTGGGGTCTAAAATGTCAAAGCTACATGTGGACTGCATAAGTGCTGTGCATTAATTCACACCAGCTGCATGAAAGATGAGCTCAGCTCGCAATTGCTTGCTTGCCAACATTACAGGCTGCAAGCACGGCTCATCTAGAGTAATTTGCCCCAGTGATGCAATCTCTTGAAAAGTGCTTGAGCTCAGTGGTTGCTTGGCGCTTGTTGCAAACATCATAGGGTGCCTAAAATTGAGCAACCAATCCACTCTGTGAAGGGATAGGTCCATCTTCGATGAGTGGGAAATTATCATGTGCCTCTTTCCTTTTAAAGGAGCCATTATTCTTCACGACTAGTTTGTAGCTAAGTAGGTGTGTGTAAGTGGACTTTTTTTAAGCCCTACCTGACAGTGTGATGGCTAAGTACACTAATAATTGTACTGTAGCTCGGGCAGAATGGGAGTTCTGAATCTGGTATTGCTTGTCACTACAATTCCTAAGTAATGTAGTGTTGGGCCTGAGAGTAGTTGTTTAGCTGGTATTCGAACTGCATTTGTGGACATGGGGGGGATTTTTAGTGTGACAGCACTCCTCCCTGGACCCTAGGATTTCCTAAAAGGAAGTTCAGTTTCTAAGGGGCCACACAAACTGCTGGGAGGGCAACCTTAGGTTGCGTTTTGAGGTTTAATGTGGTAAGATGGCAAGTTGGGCTAGTTGGTGCAGATTAAGGTTCATGGTGAAAAAACGGCGCAAGGAACACTGGGACAAAAAGAAGAGTGGACAACGCACTGAGGAAGCTGAGTAGCATGGGTATCTGCTTTTTCAAGAAAAGTCGCCTCTTTAAGTTAGTTAAATTTGAAGTAGTTTTAAATGCAGAGCATTTCAGTAACTCGCGATGTCACCCGCGTTGACGTCCGTAGTCCGCACCGCACCCCTCCCTACTATATAAAAAAAAAATACTATCCGGCGCCCGGTTTCGATCCCTCGACCCTGCGGGCGGAACGCAATGTACATGGTGCTCTACCAACTGCGCCACAAAGCCGACACAGAATGGGACGCTATGAACGCACCTTATATCGTTGACTCATTCAAATTACTGCTGACGAGCGCTCTCTCGTCAGCAGTTGCCACAAGTGCAACAACATTAACGTAACGCAAACTAAACGTCGTGCGTCCCCGGAAATGCTCTGCATTTGATCGTGCCCCTCGCGAGGGGGATGTTTCACTGCGTCTTCTCTTGGTCGCGGGACCCGTGGCGCCATCTGGCGGAGGCGCGGCACAACTCGTAGCACTTTCTTTGAAAAAGCGCCTCGAAAGCGCGGCAAATATGAAATAGGGATGATGCACTTTTTTGATTCGTTGCGTAGGGTATATTTTTATTTCTGCTGAAAAGCCATTAAGAGGAAGGAGGAGGGAGTGTGTAGTGAAGCCCGCTTCTGGAAGCATGTATTGGTGACGTCGAACTGCTTTTCTGACATAGATTTCCCGTTTGTGGGGCTAACCTCTTCAGTATTCATTAAAGTTTTCTCTCTCTCTCTCTCTCTCATGGCTCTGCTTTTCATATTCAAATCGGAACCACTTGCACAAAGAGAGTTCGAATTTTTGAAAATGCCTTGGAGTTTTCTTCCATCATTAAAGAGTAGAAGTGTGCTGAAATCTCGGCCGTGAGTGTTTGTTGTGCGTTCGACCTGTATCTGAAAAACAACTGCTGTGGCTGGGAAATAATACCCAGTGACCTCAGCAGCACGACGCCTTAGCCACAGGGCCACAGCATTGTGTAGGTGTGTTCACTTCAAACTCGATTTGTGCAGTGACTGGCGTTGTAGATAGCGACGTACCCATGGCAGCCGGCACCAACGGGAGCCAGTGTGACGAGAAATTGCTGTTTAGGGACAGCACACTCCATCAGGTGGTGCTAGATCTAATCCTGAACTTCACCAGCTTTGCTTTACTGATACTGTGACCTGCAACGCTGCCATGAAATGTAGTGGTCGTACCAATCGATATTGACCCTACCAACTAGTACCTAAAATCCGTTCAGTTCCTAGAACTTACCAGTCAGTCCCAACCCACCTATTAGCTATGCTAACGTACCCAAGTAAACCACACTGCTACCTTATCTGCCTGCTCGACTAGCATACTTTATTTGAGAACATTAGTGTTCGTTGAAACTTTCGGAACCTTTATCAACTTGGGCTTTACATTGAGCTTTCTTTTTGGGTGCAGTTAGTTTCTGCATGGGCAAAATTTGACAGGAAGGGCTTGAATTTGTGTTGAGCAGCTATGACAGGGTCCTTTCCTTTTTTTTGTTTCGTCGTGCGGGGCAGCGCCATTGTTCTGGTGCAAAAAAATTTTTTCCAGCGAAGCCAGCACAGGTCAACGTGGACTTCTTCAGCTGCTGCGCCTCTTTTGGAAGAGCGGGAACCACGCTCGTAGTAGCTCCTTCGAGGTGGCTTACAAACCCAAGATGTGGCAACAAAGTTGAGTATGGCAGCCTACCCCTGTCAGTGTGTGCTATAAGAACAGTAGCTGTTTTGGGGATATCTTTTTGAGCCATTGCCTGTGTACCTAAGCGATGGGGAACCAGGTGAAAAAAAATTTTTTGTTATTGTGGCTCCTAGTTTTTCTTAGCTGTACGCAATAATATACAATTGAGTACAATGTGTTCACTAAAATTACGTACTGTGCAAAAAAGTTGTGGAGGATCCCTAAGCATATTATGAGAGCACAAAAGCATTTCTTTCAGCTAGATTTGTTGCCTAGTTTTCTGCCAATGTTGACTGGCCTACAACCTCGACATCAAACACACTGCAGCTACTTGTTGCAGAATCACTATCCCTGCTACTGTGACACTGCCCCACAAAAGCTGAAGGCCAACCAAGACAGGATGAGGTTTCTGATACATGCAAGTTTCTTTTTTGTGTGTGTGATGCATACACTATAAAACGCGTTGCCAGCCAGTAGGACTGTGTGCCGTTTTTTTTTTTTTTGACAGTCTACAGACTGTGCGCACCAAGTGTTTCTTTGTGTTTTATTTTTTTTCTAATGTCGCGCCGCTAAGGAACACATCGCAGACAATTGGAACTGAGAAGCTGAGGGTTGGGTGCTTATGCGGACGCTATCCGGGTATGCAATCTGTGGGCACCAGACGAATGTGCGCTTTCGCCAACCTAGCCAAGGAATGCTTTCACGCTGAAAAAGCTCTTCTGTATGTCACTGCATTGGGTCTCCTTGTATGAGCAGAGAATCCCGATTAAGGGGGCCAAGAAGACAAGATACCGGTTCAATAAAAAGCTGCTTTCTCCTTATAACACTGATGCCGCTCTTACTGCAAACTTCTAATTATTAATCGAGATATTAAAGCATATGAAGCAGTGGTGCCTCCTCGGCCACTTTACACCGATTTCTTTGACGCCACAGAAATTAGCGCAATTGGTGGTTTCCGACCCACGCCACCACCAAAAAACATGACTGGGCGATTGTAGTGGGCCTCTAGTTGTGTTTGATCGTATCACTTGAATTCTAACGTGCAGTTAACACACTGATTACTAGATTTTTAGTGCTTGCCCATATTATGTGGCGGTAATGCAAAATTTGAAATTTTCAATGTTGCAGGCATTTTTTTTTATTAAAAAAAAAAAAAAAACAGCGGAGATGAAGCTGAGTGATTTACCAAAGGCTAGATCTTTCGAACTGAACAAAGTTATATCTTGTTTTTACGGCCCCTTTAAGGGCCACACCAGGTTGTGCCACCTTCCTGTTAGACAGTTTGAGGTTCTGGGCAGGTGCAGCAAACCCCAGATTGCACAGGACACTATGGGTTCTTGCGTGTCGGTTGGTAGCAGGAGCTTCACTGCAGGGAACCTTTTGGTACCAGAACATTTTGCGTCTGCCTAATTGAAAAAAAAGGCTCCCTTGTACTCCTTGTGTAAGTGGTGTAAGGGGAGAGGGAAAAAACATGCAGAGGAAGGATGGAGAGTGGGTGGGGTAGGAAGGATGGGAAAGAAGGTGAAGAGTGGGATGCTGGAAAGAGGAGTTGAGGGAAGTGGGAGGAGAGGCGTTACTTGGTAGTGGCGGCAGAAATGTCTTGATGTCATTTGCAGCGCAGCGAGCAGATACACAGCCAATTTTGTAAAGTAGCCATAGGAGCACACAACATAATAGGGATGAGTTAGAATTGCTCATAGCGAGAGTGGGCAAGTAAGATAGGCACATACGTGGGAGAGCTGCGAAGCAGCACACAGAAGGGGCGTCTGATGGGAAAGGCTTATTTCGAGCCACTTTCAAAAGGCTTATTTCTGCTCATGAGGGGAAGGAAGGAATAACATTTATTTATTTATTTATTTTCATGGGAAACAGGAGATGGAAAGGAGAGTGGGTGGTGGCCCCAGTCCAGGCCACCTTCAGGCCCCCCAGCAGCCCACGCTCGGGAGATCAGGTACTCCTGATCCTCGAGCTGGAAGCTGGTCAGCCTATGCTCCCACTGCTCCAATGCAGGTGATGGAATTGGGTTGGGATGTTTGTCGCACTCCCATACGAGGTGATAGGTGGTATTTGGTGTGTTGCATGTTGTGCAGTTGTAGGAAAAAATAGTTGGTGTTGGATAGAAAATTTTTCGGCTGTGAAAGCCCTAATCCTACACCTAGGCCGAAATTCTAGTGAGAATGCACCACTTTTTTATTTTCCGAGACCCCAAGGACTTGTAATTTCTCCAAAAAATGTTTCAGGGGCCCTTTAAAGAGTAAAGAATTGTTTCTACAAGGGGAAACCCTGCTTAAAACAGCTGCCTTTAATTTTTAAGTAAACTCTGAAACTTGTCAGTCTTGCTGCTTTTTTTCCACTGATTTCAAATATGCATTATGCGTTATTTTTTTAGTTAGTAAATTAGTTACTAAGAAAATTAGAGAGAATCAGCCATTTTGGGGGGAACAATAAACGTAACAGTGTTGGTCATAAAACTGTAATCTTTACATTTTCCAACACTACAAACCTTGGTGAGTGCAATAAGGCAATCAGTTTTTTGCCGCACTGCTTGGAACTAATTTTACAGCTCATTAAACTTTGGTGGCACCAGTGGCAAGGAACCATTTCGGATGCCCATTTTAAGCGCCAAAGCTTAATAAGCTGTAATTAGTTCCAAGCAGTGCATCAAAAAACCGATTGTCTGACTGCACTCACCAAGATTCATAGTATTGGAAAATATAAAGATTACAGTTTTATGACCAACATTGTTCTGTCTATTGTTCCTCAAAAAATGGCTAATGATCTCTAATTTACAAGTTTCACACAGTTTACTTAAAAATTATAGGAAATTGTTTTAAGAGCCACGTCCTCCCTAAATCTTGTATAACTAACACACCTACTTCCAGATAGGGCAAAGGTGACCTTGTTTAAATACCCTAGGGTATTGTTAATTACTTTAGTACTTTATTAGCAATGATGTGCCTTTTTAGTGTTCTTTCTTGCAACTGACCATGAATAAAAAAATGTCATGATTTCTCCCCCTTTTTTTTCGTAAATGGCTAATTAGAAGGGGAGAATAAATGCTGGAAGATCAATGATGGGCAACATTTTGAAACAAAGACAGTTAGAAGCATGGCTAATTATAAGAGGAGAATACATACTGGAAGATCAGTACAGTGCAATATGTCGAAACAAAGATATTTCAAAGTAGCTTGATCACGTCCATATGGTGAAATTTGGTTTTACTAGTTTTTAACTGCATAGATTAAGAGTTAAAATGAGTTCAAGGAAAGCCCAGCAAAATGTGTGCACACAATTATTTAATTATAGACCGTTCACCGTGAAGGGCTGTGACCTTTGTAAGGCAACATCTCACTTGTGCCACAGTGGTTGGAATTTAAGCTCCACTTGCTGGCAGCTGGCACGGCAGGCGACAACTGGCGTGTTTACATCGAGTGGCCGCGGTTGTACTGTTAAAAAGCTGCCCAGTTTTCAGCAAGAAGCAATACGCACCGTTTGTGATAGGGCACGGCATGCATGTGGAGTCTAATCCATTTTCGGGTTGACTCCAATGCTCCATTTTGAGTCCATTTTAGAACATTGGCAGTGGGTGCACCAAAAGTTTTGGTGCTTGATGTAATTAATTGAGCCTAATTTGAGAATATCACACTGTGTATACCTTTCTCATGAGTGTTGTTGCACAGCTGCATTTTGAAACCTTTGGTTCTTAAACATGTGCACCGACGCAAAAAATGGAAAAAAAGACAGAAATGAGGGCTAGTTTATGGCAATTTAAATCATATTTTTGCGCTCCTGAAGGTGGCTTGTTTATACTAAAGAAATTTGTTGGTGCCATGTAGTGTGCACAGTGTACACTTTAAATTTGTTGCCAGCCTCTGTTCATGGGTTTTTAATACTGTAGCGATGATACTGGGACAATAGCCTTCTTGTAGCATGTATACCACCTTTTGTGGATGTTATTAACACTGTACAATCTCCCTGTTGTGCGGTGGCGTATAGCGTAAAGACGGCGGCGTCAGCCTTATAGCATAATAAAGTCTTATAGCCTTAGAGACGACAGCCTCATAGCGTAAAGACGGCGGCGTTAGCGCTCGAGCTCCTGCACTTGCGTTGGCCATCTTTGGGAGCCACCTTCTAAATGTCCGCTCTGCCTGGTCTCTTCAATCAAGTACTTCGCCTAATAAATAGGTCCCACCCACCTGTCATTGGTCCATGGTTTACGCTTGCATCCATCAGGACGTAACAATACTAATGAATTAAATTAGTGCTACGCAAATGCTGTACACCACTGGTCACTCTTCCCTTTCAACACCAATGCAATGGCTTCCATTTTGCACAGTATAGTGGTACATTTTCACCCATTATTAATTTCTATACAGAAAATCAGTGTCATTATGTAACTGGCTAGCCTGCAAAATAGGTGGCTGTAGTTTGTAAAAAAATGATTTCACGGTCCTTATTTGTCACTAGTAAAAACTTTCTATTGCTGGAAGGAAACAAACATGTCCAGTCAAAAGAGGTAGCAGAATCCAGCTGTTACAGAATTTTTTTTTATTAACATGGTCACATGATTTGCAAATTGCACATGAAGTACAGTGTAGCAACTCTGTACACAAGCAAATCTATACTTTTTGCACTATGAAACGGACATTTAATGGACGAATTGCTTAACAGAAGTAAAGATCACAACAATTGTGTTGAAGCACAACAGTACAGTTTTAATTACATCCCATGGAAAAATTTTATTTTATTTGCTGCTGAAGATGTTTGTCACGTCCCCAGTTGCAGTTTTCAGTCACAGAGAAACTCTCTTTGCACAGTAAACTAAAACATCAAAAGGCAGACAAACTAAAGCATTCATATGGGAACATGATAAGGTGCCCGATGCGTGACTATAAGTGTTGTGCGGCAAGCTTTTTTGGCCGACTAGGTTGCCTACTTTCCCACAGGTAGAACTGCCTGCTTCGTTGTAACACTTTAAACTGTGTGTGTGCCCATGCATTTTAAGAAAGGCACTTTCCGACACCAGGGCCTCGGCACCAAATTGGTCTTTCTCCACCAACCATAATCGGGCTATTTCATGCAGAGCAATGGTGACATGTCGCACTGTACTAGGAGCTGGCATACACCTCTGGCAATTTGATTGTGAAACATGAAACCAATGTAATAAACTCCACAGGAGATCACCACTGGAGGAACTTAGTTCTAAATGCTGGAGCAACACCTGGGCTATGGGTGTGCTGTAGTAGAGGCTCAGATTAATTCAATACCAGCTACAGTAAACCCTCGTTACAAGAGACACTCAAGGAAACCAAAAAACATGTCTCTTGTAACCAAGGTCTCTTGTATTCAATGTTGCTAACATGGCAAACACAGGAAAACCAACCAAACCGCCTTCATTCAAATGTCTCTCATAACAAAGTCTCTTGTAACAGTGTCTCTTGTAACGAGGTTTTACTGTAGTTGAAAATTTATGTGCATGGAGACTAAGGAATGTCGCTGTTTATAACTATGTACACAAGCAGTTATCTGTATAGTAGATGCTGGAGCACTACCTACTTAAAGAAATACAGAAGAAGCTTGCAATGAATTTTATACTCGTGGGAAAAAATGTTGAAGTCTTGGTGCCTGACAAGGCTTACTGATCCAACTGTCCACGTTAGAAACACACATGAATCAAGCTTATTTTTGCCTGCAATAGACGACACAGAAATTAAGATGTGCGCTTCAGTTTTTGGGCTTGCAAGATCAACAGAGTGCAACCATGTCTTTTTATCGTGCGTCGTCATGTTGGGGGAAAGAAACCTGCACGAAATCCAGCGGCTTTCTTGGGCTCCGATTTTTCACAGAAGCTGCATCTTTGGTCCATTCTGTGTAGTAGCTTTTTTCACAACGGTCCTTGACCTGTCTTGTCTACAATAAACAGTTGACGAGAAGAGGCGCACGTTAAGGTATTGCAAAGGCAGCTAGCGACATCTCTTACATGGAGAAGTGAAAAATGTGTATGGAAGGCATGTGGTGCAATGAAAGCGATGCTTGGGGGGCTGAGAGAACACAACAGAATCACGGCAATGATAATGATGGCAACAAATGGCTTGCTAATGTAGTTGAGAACATAAAGGACACAGTGATGGCAGGCCGAAGGTCAGTGGCAAGCTGGGGTTGCGGCAACTTAGTCTGCGCTTCCACAATGGAATTGACTTAGCTGCACCAGTGTGTGTGTGTTCTTTGGTGTGGGCCCAATCACAGGCGAATGGGAACCACAGTTTATAGGAAGCCCGGGACACCTGTGGCAAGGTTGTGTGGATGGGCTGCCAGTTATGTGACAGAAAAAACAGGATCCCTTTTGTCCTGATCCAGGTGGCTGTAGTCTGGCTGCCGTGTCCACACTATGGACGAGTGTGAAAATGCAGCTAGGAAATAAAAATCTTTAAGGAACTGGCCAAATGAAATTGAGTGCCATGCGATAAGTTATTGTGGAATGCTTTGTTGCTGGCTGTGCCTATCAATGGAATCGACAGGCTTTAATGTCGTCAAGAAAGCATATGGAGATTTGTAACAGCCAGATTTCACACGTGAGTTGCTTCTTTTGGGCACAGAGGAAATTGCTGAAACGCATACAGTTAAATGAGCTGGAAGGAGACCATATAAAGCAGGAAATATCATTCCCTATGTTGCAGAGTCTGTGGCTACATCTTTGTTGATGCTCACCATTGCCGCGGTGGCACCTGAGGGCCTCTTATTTTTTTTAAACACATTACTACTCAGAAGACTGTGTAAGCATTGATTGATATGAGTGCTGCAACATTTCACTACTTGCTAGCAGCAGTTTATCAATACCAACAGCTCTACTTAACCTCTAGCTTGAGCAGACAGGCAGGTGTTACCATATCACCTTTTGTAGCAGCAGCAGAATGTGTACAAGTCTTGCTGTAAGCAATGCAAAAGTGAGTGAGCATCTTGAAATTTCGTCAGTGGTGCCTTAGCCCACCTATGTACAACCATGACCTAGTGAATTTAACCATCAAACTCAGCCTTTGAGAAAACTGCAGATGCCACTTGGAGTATGAATGTCAATGGTGTTTTATGCTGCCCTCGCAAGGCATGTCTCATTTGAAGTGCTCGTGCACTGTGTCTGTCTAAATAATTTTTACTCATGTTGTTTGGTTTTAAGACACTGACTGCAAGAATGCATTGTTGATTACTTAAGTGGGTTGGCTCCATAGTAGAACATATAATGGTGATGAGTATTACTTCTTACACAGCTATTGAACTTTATTACACTAAAAGCATTGCAAAATGCAGGGGCCTTTTGCCTTTTGTTTAATGCTGCTTTTATCACCATGCTATGGTGTATTATTTTAACCTGTGTGTCTTGGTTAGTTTGTTATTGGACATCTCAAAGCACAGGATGCAATGGGACGAGTCAGTTGGTTATTGGGCATCTTGATGCAAAGAGTGCAATGGGACACAGATAAAGAAAGAGAGACAACAACACACCTGCTGTGTTGTTGTTTCCTTGTTCTTTGTCATAAGTACAGGCTGTTCTGCTTATATAAGTGCCAGATAACTTTATTGAAGTCCTAAAGGCATATGATTTAGATTCAAGAGCATATGGCCTGAAGGGGCTTAATGAGAAACAGGTACCTGGGTTGAACAACCATGCATTCTGCACAAATTTGGAGAAGTGCAACCTTTCAGAACTCCTTGCATTGCAGAAAGAGGTGACGGTTGCATTAGCACCTGTCTGGGGCTGTATTTATGAAAATACCTTCTTAGGGTATCCAGATTCTAACTCGATGCAAAGACTGTGCCGTGCTCATTTCGCAACACTGCCATTTTCCAATGGCAGAGCAGTAGGTTTCCACTATCCGAAGGTTAGGCCACATAACACTGGCCTTTATTTATGTACTTATTTATTTATCAAGTTATTGTGATTTATCACGGTACCCACAGTGCCCAACTTGGAATTGGAGCAAGCAGGGAGGAAATACACACAAAATGCAGATAAACAAGCAAAAAGGCCACTGCAGTCTTAGCTGCATCTAGCAATCATGAGAAGAAAAGAAAGGTCATGACGAAAACAGGGAAACAAAACTGTGATGGACACCTGCGTGTGGACAACTCTTCGATGGCTACGTTCCGTGTGCTGGATCCCAAAGAAGAAATGAGACGAAGTGAATGCTCTGTTTTGGAGTTACTGATACACCATGTGAGAGCCTGCTTCATTCATTGATATTTTGGGGAAAACAGCATCTGAAAAGGTTGTACTCTCGAAGGGATGATTACGCATACAAGGAAGTAGTCTGACCTATATTGTAACAATTGTGGGCATGACAGTTCTAAAATAACGTGTTGTGCATGAATTTTAACCCGAGTGCTTTTCTGTGCCTCTAAAGGTGTACCACCTTCCTGTTGCTACGAATATGCTCAAATTTGTCACGTAACTGCAATAATAATAGAGCAAGCAGCCAAAGTTTTTATTCTTTCAAGTTTCTGTATATCCGCGAGTGTTCACGAGTTTCATATGGTGCATCCCTACCCAAGTATGGACATCCCACATTTTTCATGCATTTCTAACGGGAAAAAAAAAAAAAGATATCCCTTATATTTCAATTCCCAAAGACATGAAATGCCTTCGCAGCAACATAATCATCATGACCGTGTCGAACACACATGAAGGTATCTATATTTAAGCACAAACGCCAGATTAGTCCCATCAAAGGGACCATAAAGACAACATGCAACTTTGCTTCACATCAAGAAGCTGTACCTTTTATGCCTTGCTTATTC
Organism: Haemaphysalis longicornis; assembly: GCF_048455015.1. Classification (NCBI taxonomy): domain Eukaryota; kingdom Metazoa; phylum Arthropoda; class Arachnida; order Ixodida; family Ixodidae; genus Haemaphysalis; species Haemaphysalis longicornis. The sequence goes on along the minus strand of NW_027526203.1, from coordinate 414,748,852 downwards.
CTGCCCAACAGGAAACAATGTTGCCACACTGCGGGATTGGCAGCTTTCAAATTCCCTGCCTCTACCAAGATGATTTGTGACATCCTCAGAGAAACAGTCGAAGACGGACATTCAGTATGATGACTCCATGCCACAAGGCAATCGTGACGCAGTCTATTGGAAGGGCCACCAGAAACTAAACCTAGTGGGACCTATGTGGGCATCGCCTATGTGGCAGTGGGGCCGCGTGTCCAGTCCCTGCTTCAGATGATGGAACTCTTGTTGGGTTCGGGAGATTATTGTCCCAGAGTTTTGCAATTTGAGCTCAACAGAATGCTTAATGTTTTCGAATGAATGGGCAGTCAGAGTTGCCAAGTGCTATCATAGACCAGGGACAGCAAGCCTGTGACAACAAAAGCTGTCACACTTCTAAAAATGATAGAACATTGCTGTAAAAGCCACTTGGAAATAGTGCCATTGACCTGGTCGCTGCAAAGCACAGGGCAAGAATAAGATGGGAGGAGAAACGAGACTTCCTAGCACGGCCAGATGAAGTCACAAGCGCTTGTCATATGTTAAGCTAGCGGCATCTGTCCCAAATGAAGAAACTGCACGGCCGCTGCAATCGGCCTTTCACTGCGCTGCCACAGAATGAATTGCAAACACCATCATTTCGTCCATCAAGTGCCGCTACCCTCTCCTTCCCCGCCACAGCTACGAAGCTTTGCAGTCCACTTTGGTTATCATTGTGACATTATCTGGTCGCTCGCGCGCGTTAGCCGCAATGGGCCAGTTCGCCTCCTATATATTCTTGCTTCGTGCTGTGAAGTCTCCTCTTTGCACCACTATCAAATCATTTGCTTGTATTGCACAAGTTTTGCATACAAAAAGGTAATATTTTGAATTCTACAGCGACTAGTTTATTTTTCAATCCCACAAATCTCTTTAAATTTGTCCTAGGACATTGTAGCACATCACCAACAACGACAGCCAACTCGTCAAGACTGCCACCACTTAATTTCACTTGCTGGATATAATTCAGGTTCATCACGTAGTTTTAGTTTATTTTCTTTCACACTGGTTGGCAGGAGGTGTCTGAGCGTAATCACACATTGCCTTTTTTCATCTAGTCAGCATGGCAACAGTAGTCCAAAAAATAGCAGCATCTACGGGTGTAGGTGACTACAGTGAGTTGACTTGGAGGAGTGCTTTTTGGGGGGGGGCAGTTCGACTAATCCTGACAATAAAGACATTGAATTAGTGTTCGAAGTTAGTCAGACGTCCTTTGCATATGACTGTCCTGACAAAGGTTGATAATGGCAACAACATTAGTAACAGTTAAATTTTGCACATATGCACGATGCTGCAGCGTATTAGTCTATAATTTTAAACACTACAGGTTTATAATGTTTATAATGCTTGAACAGTACAAAAAATGGGCCTGTAAACCTGTGCAAAAAATGAAGAAAAAGCTCTCACTACCTCACAAACCACTGGCTGATAAGCATTAGTGGAGCTGCTAATAATTTTAAGTTAATATTAAAACTAAACTAAAGAGAGCAACATACGGGATTGACATGCTGCACAAGCTAGTGGAATTTTGCGTAAGGGTATTCACATGCAGCCTTGCCAAACAGGCTTACCGTTTTTCCCTGAGTACACTTTCCAGCTCCTGTTGTTTTTGCTCCACCTTGGTGTGCAGGTGGGAAATCTGCTGCTCATACTCCTCTTGGAGGTTCCCTTCGACTTCCCGCCTGCAACAACACATAGCCATGTTGCAGGCAATTGAGCGTAACAAAAACACACCTGCTTGTCCTTGCTTGAAATGATTCCATTTATAAAAGAATTCCTCTCCTGTTCGTTATTAACCATTTTAAGGGTCAATCATGTACATGTACGTCCCCTGCAAACAACTTCAAAATGGTCAACGACGTAAATATACGTCAATGACTGTATGTTTAAAAAGCGCACCTTTTTCTATCATTTCTTTCACTTGGCATGTGCTACCACACTGCTGAAATGCATGCAATTTTCTTCTTGCACTGATGGCTCTTCCTCACGTTTTTTAATGCTTTACCACAGGAGTGCGCCGGCTATCGTTTGCGCATCTGGTCACACGCGAGCATGCAGCGGTTAGTTTTGGTTTCATCCTCCGGGCGCTTCCCGCTTACAATTACAATTTTCTCTCGAAATAGATTCCTCCAAGCAGTTTAAATCAGCAATAAAAAAATCGACTTTGGGGGGTCGCATTTGGCTAAAAAATTTGACCCTCAAAGGGTTCAGATGGTGGGGAAGACACTATATGCTTTTTTTTCCTCATCCTCTAACATACTCTTAAGCTTTTAACTTTTTAAAGTATGGCATACCAACTCACCCAGTCTCCCTTATTTATACGTGTTGCTAATTTTTAACTCAAGGCAACATGCCAGAGTCTATTTACAAAAACAATAAACAGTATACCATATAAACAACTTTATACATTCCAATTTATATGCACATATTCTTTGCAACAAAAAATAGAGAACATTGTGGAATCCAGCAGAATTATTTTGAACATTCTTTAACAGAAATGTGCAGAAAACAAACATTTGACTGTGCATTGAATATAAGATTAAAACTGATGGCTAATCGAATCAAATTGAGTGTTGTCAGACACAAACATTTATAGTTTAATGTGCATTAAGCTTGTAATCATGACTATTCTTTTCCAGAAACTTAGCTATGAAACAAAAATGTTTTTGAAGGCAGGCATATTTTCCACACCTGTGTTTTCATGACAGAGTTAAAACTGCTAAATTAATGTACAAAGATTATGACAACATAAAAAAGCAATGCAAGAAAATTAATAGCAAAAACAACCTTTAACTATAACTGCCCATTGAATTTGCTTTATACTAATTTCCAGCTGGAACCAGTGCCTGTCCAGCTGCATTAACCAGAGATGTCACACACTTAATGCAAATTTTATGCATGCTGCAAAGTAGCAGCGTTGTGCACAAATGCCACCATAAGATTGCGTGCTATGCAGTGGAGCCAGAACGGCATGTGTAGTTTGCAGCAAAGCCAACTTTTATTGCTTTGCAGCAAAGGATTAGTGACTTCACTAAAAATAATTCGAATTCCTTGAACTTGTAAACATGCTGTGAATCAAAGAAAATAGAAAACACATTCATTTTAAATTTTAGATATTTAAGTTACTATGTCTTCAAAAATGCCTCTTGCTACCCTTTTCACCATCATAAGGACAGATAGCTAGCTGAGTGAGTAAATGAAACCTTCATGGTGAAACAGTGCAACACTGGATGGGAGATGAAAAACTGAGACAGAGGTTCACACAAGCACTATGTACACACATGCTTCCGAACAACCACCAGACACATCAGACAACCGACGTGTATCCATTCCATGTGGAGTTCTGGCTGGTGGTTGTTCTAGGTATATCAGTTTGACATGGCGGTGTAGTACTAGTCCATACATCCCACCAGATGTCTCTTCCCTTGGTGGCTTTTTCCTTAGCAAGGAGCAATGTGACACATGTCATGACAAATAAGGCAATGTGCAAAGCACACTGGTCCTGCTATGCGTATGTGGCTGATGCTCCCAAGTTCGATGCTTCGTTTAGGAAGACAGATCAAATGCCGAACCACCAGATGGCAGAGAAATTGGCTTTGATTTTCGATATCGCGTCCCGGAAACTTTTGACGCCAGGTATACAATGCCAAAGCCAAATGCCTTGTTTCCCTTCAATTTTTACGTGATGTAAAAGATAGCATCACACATTGTAAAGAGAGATCGCTCACAAAGTCATGCAAGGCACTTCCAGAAGGGAGGTGCTGCTGCCTAGGACAAGCAGTAGAAAATACTCGTGCAATCTTCCAGCACAGCAGCTACTAATGGCCAGACACATTTTTTTAGCCAATTGCGCCAGTAATCTCAGAGTTTTGCTAGTGGTTGCCATGTATACATAAATACAGACAGTGAAAAGGGGGCAAGAGCTACCGTGTTCACCCGCGTATGTGTTCTGCTGGTGCTTTCAACTATGTAAAACATTGGACCTAAATCAAAGCTGAAACAAACCTTACCAGTAGTTATAGTAAAAGAACCTGCTTAACAATATCTAAGAGCAAACGTTTGTGCGTTTTTCAAGCACATGTACACAGCAGGAGTTTCCACACACATTTATTTTACTATTACACGCACCTGCCTACATGTTTGTTTTAGGAAACTGCTTGGACAAGCACCACCAAACCCGTTTCACCATTCACGATTATGCTTATGGGTTGGCGATATCTGTTTTTATGTTTTTTTGCATTTTTTCCATTAAAAAGCAACTGCTGTTGCCACGAGAATCATATTTGAGTTCACTGTTTTGTATTCTATCAATATAGGCCAACTTGTTTCTAGACTTCAGTTTACCTTTAATACATAGCCTCAAAATTATTACTACTACTAACTGAAGGCTAAAGACAGTCTACAGGGATTAAAGACGTACAAACCAAAATCTTTATCAGTGCCAAAACATGTCAAACTTCCGCAATGTAAAAATCACGTATTCATGGACAACAAATTCATCAGGACAAAATAGATGAAATACGTAAAACACATCATTCATTCAGTTTCACTTGCACTTGAATAACATATACCAGGTTAATTTCAGCCTGAATTTTGGTTGGAACATTTTACAAAACAAGCAGGCCCCCTCCCCACTAGAATGAGCTTGAAGCTTTTAGTTTCAGAGCTAATTACAGACTTACCTAAGTTTCACCTTGTACTTGTCATCCTCTGTTTGGTCTTGTATGTTCTAGCATTACAAAAAAGAAAAAAATATTTCCCGTCAGCACTGATAATGTGCATCTAGCTGCACTGGTGTGTGCACCCTTCAATGACTTTAAAACATTTACACCACAGGAGCAAACATAGGACGATGTGAAGAAGCGGCAAACACAGCGCTGGTTTAAAATGCAGTAGAAGTCCAGTTACAGGAACCGTGAAGACAACATGCAACTTTCAAAAGATTGGCGAGTTCACAACTCACTACAATTTCGCTCGGTGGGATTTGATGCTTTCGTTAGAGAGGAATTTGCATTTAGAAGAACCAATTTGAAATTACCCGCTTTTTTCCTAACCCCCATTCCTTGCAACGTACATGGGGGAGCAAACAAAACCAGAAAAAGCACACGCAGTCAGTTGATGGATTGATTGTGGGAACACGCCGAAGCTACACTTCGGCTATGAGGCGCGCCGTTGAGGGATGGGTTAATTTTGATCACCTGAGGATCTTTAACGTGCGCCTAAATGTAGACACACAGGTGTTTTCGCTTCCCCCCTCTATCACAGGCAGTTAGTGCTTCCTGAATACAAGCTAAGGGACACAGTCTATCAGGAACCGTAAATCAGGCTATAGGCGTTTATTCTGTTTAACCTAACCTAGCAAAACCAGATAAAACCCCAGCTGAGCATTTCACCACTGCAACGTGTAGCTGTGGGTACAGTGCTTGCTTCAAATGATGAACCTCATCCTTAGGTTTGCACTTGATTACAACAGGACTAGAGCCCACCTGAACTCTCAGCAGTTTCCACTAATCCACACAGACCAATGGGCGACATCATTCAGTGAGTGTGAAACTCCCCTGGGCATCGCATAGCAAAATTCGTTTTTCTTAATCACCTACCCCAATTAAGTGCAGTTCATTTATTATTAGCACATTTGTTACTCTGTCATAGCCATCTCTTTATTGAATCAAAGTTGCATGTTGTCTTCATTGTCCATTTATGAACAGAAGATGAATTCATGGATAAGAAGGGCACAATATCAAATTTCTCTAAAAGTTGCAATCCCTAATATGTTATGAGCCATGGAAAGCTTGAAGGCATGCTTCTTAAGATTGTTTCCATGGGCCCAAAATGGTCAAAATAGCTTCTGGGTCATAAAAAAATTGTAACAGCTGTTCTTTCTCAAAAAATCAAATGTGGATAATTTACTTGAGTCTACAAGCTCTTAATTTTTTCGTTTAGCTTCCTTACATTTCTTCAACACCCAATAACTCCAATCATGTAAGTAATCCACACTGTGCATTAAGGATTTTATTCGAGGTAAGAAAAAAATGGGATATCTTCCCTTTCCCTTTTTTTTTACCAGGGTTTACCATAGTATTATGACACAATGGAAAAATTAGGAGGGCACCTAAACACTCTGTATGATGTAGTGAATGCAAAAGCATTAGTATTTAATTGCCAAATGTGTACTCTCATTATCACGCATTAGTGGTCATTTGCTGAGCAAATTCTCTCATTGTTATTCTCTCTTTGTGTGTGTCCTTTTTTTTTTTTTCCCCCGTTACTGTGACTCTGCACATACCCACATTTGCATTGCCAAGCAAAGAAGTCATTTAGCAGGAATGTACCTGGCTACTCTCCTAATTGTCACTTGTGTAATTAGCATGCTTAAATTACTCATGTAAACCTCAGTGCATGTCTCTGACACACCTTTTCAAGTCAAAGGTCACAATGCATTTCCTAGGTCCACCTATCGTCAGCTAACATCAGCGAGCAGTGGTGGTGTTGAGGACGCAAGCTTGTCGTGCATTCTGCAGGCCCAGGTTCAGTTCCCACCCAAAACAAAATTTATCCAATTTTCTTTTTGACTTAATTGCTTTACTTTCTTTGCAAGGGCTTGCCTGGGAAATTTGGCATCAATCCAAGCATTTGTTCCCCTATTGTTCATTCCTTCAACCACTGGCCATTTTGCGAAAGAAAGTTTGACATCCACCCCAATGCAGCTGTACGGCTATAAAGGAAAACTATACAGCTTTCTCAGAAACTTCGCAGTTGAATGAAAATTCGTCCTGGTCCCATCCTGGACCAGGACAAATTTTTCTTCAACTGCGAAGTTTCTGAGAAAGCTGTATCGCTTTAACTAAGGCGCTAAGTTGGGCGAGTTGGTTACTAACTAAGGAATTAATCGTACTAGCGAACATTAACACAGAGACAAAGGTATTCGCGTGTGTTTCGTCTCCTCTTTACCTTTGTCTCTGTGTTAATGTTTGCTAGTACGATGAATTCCTTAGCTGTACAGCTTTCCTTCGTAGCCGTACGGCTGCATTGAGGTGGATGTCAAACTTTCCTTCGCAGAAACTTACCCCGCCTTGGGGATTTCCCCTAAATCTGGTCGATTAACACTGGCCATTTTGCGTACACGTACAATCTTCTGGCCACAATGACGACGGATCTTCGACCTAACAAGTTAACCAATGCTTTCATATTATTTCTGACCTGTGCCCCAAGACTGGCCATTTTGTTTTGCAATTGCCACGGAACACATGGCTGTTTCACTAGCTACCCTGTAAAGCCCCAGTGTTCAGTGCTGCCCAGCACCCCTTTTTTGGTACGCCTTTCATGAAAGCTGAACACACCAGCATGGCCATTGATAAAAGGCCTTCACCTGTTTCACAGTAGGCACAAAAAAAAAAAAAAAAAAAAAAAAACACTGTTCTCTTTGGTGGCATGTACACAGAGGGAATTTGCTTGGATGCATCCCTATTTTTCGTCCCGTTATCTTTTCCCATCATTTACAAGCAAAGTATCAGCTGTTCAAGACGATCATACTTACGAGTGGTCGAAAAATGGTGCACCTGCTTTATACAGCTAAATTTGGTTCATATAAAACTTCGAACTTATTGAAATTTTTGGGGCATCCACAAAGTTAAACTCGGCTCATAAAATTTCCAACATATTGAAATTATTGAGGGCATCCACAGAGTTAATCGCGCTGCAACTCTGTTTGCCAGGCTGCATGACCTACCTGTGCAGACATTTGTGTAGTCCTCATAGATTATTTGCAAAACATCTGCATTTGGTCTGATATGACCATCAAGGATATTGTCACTTTAGAAACGCACCTTTAGGTACTTGTTCAGCTGGTCCACATCAACATTGTACTGTCCCAGCAGTTCTAGCATGCGCTGGCACTCCTTTTCCTTCTCTTCATTCTGTAATGCACAAAGAGATGCTACAACGTCAATTCTCTAGCGCTGTAGGTTACACTCTAAACCAGTTTGAAACAAGTCACCTGACACACTGCACAGCAGCTTAGCACATTCACATTTTCAAATCAAGTCTATAACAGCTGAAATTTGGCCTGATATTGGTGGACAACTTAGAAACTTAGAAATGGGCATAAAGTGAAATATTAAATTATTGTTCCACTTCGCAAGCTGCTCTTTCAATTTCAAGCTCCTTAGCCCTTCCACGGTATGGCCATTTAGGGCAAATTGGCATAAGTGGATTACTACAACTTTGGCACTTTCCTGTTACTTTTTGATTAAACCTAGGTGCACTGTTTAAACGTATGTACAAGGACAAATTTTAAAAGCATCCCAAGATAAGGCCTAGCACAACTAACGACTGTTGAATGACAACATAATGCACTGAAAAAAGTTGTTAACAAGACTAAGAATGACCCACGTGGTGTCAGGCACAGAAACCAGTTTGTAAGGCGCAGGCCAAAAGTGAATGTCCCCAGGCAAGAAGTGGCATGGGTCATTCCATTACTGCGTGCTGTGCCCTACCAACGCTGCCTGTATAAACATTGCCTAACGCGTCGGCCGCTTTCAAATGGGAACGGTAGGGACGCTTAGTTCAGGCACTCATCCGCTATGTGGTGCGCGCCGGCAGACGTCCCGCCTTACGTCACTGCTCGCGAGTCGCAAACGCCGCACCTACTTCTACGATGTGTCTGTCAGCTTGCTTGTTGGGTTTCAAGAGCCGTTTCGCTCACATCTTAGCCGTAACGGGGCGCTAGTTCAGGGGTGCACTGCAGATTTCGTTCAACGTGTCACTCACATCATACGGTTACGATTGAGCCCGCAGTTGGGCTTTGTTTCAACACTCCTCGGCTGTGCAGCGAAGCCTCCACTACGTGCGCCTTTCAAGCAAGCCCCCCCATGTCAGTGACTCGTGCTTTCACGTCTCGACAAGCCTGGGTTTCTGGCGCCTATCTTTCGGCGCGCTTCAAACTTCAGCAGTTGCCGGCGAGGCACGTGTCGAAATGCGCCCCAAGGACACAGAGGCCCCGCGTCCGCAGCAGAGTCCTCCTCTATCCCCTCTCTCGGACTCAGCGTGCACTGCTACTACCGACTGCTCACAAACTCTGGAAAGAGCGTTGTGTGTGTCTGTGACGTCCGTGGCGTGTGCACAATCTAGAGGGAACGCTGTTCTGACCGTTAGCGCTTTGGGTATAAATAGACCCCGCCCAAGCACTGTAGTTTCATTCCTGATTGAGCAGTGAATCAATGCTGTCACTCTGCTCGAGTCCTGTACTGTAACCTCGCCCATTGGGGCATTGTTCTTTGGCTTCGGCTCACCTCTCGCTATGAAGTAAACAGTTACGTTAGCCTACGGCTTCTGGACTTCTTCACGGCTGCAACGGCTGGCCGCTCGCTTCACACCACGCTACCACACGTATGTCGGAGGCGACGGAGCTCGGCTCGGGTCAGCCTTCCCGGTCACAACAATACCTTCGGCATTTTTCGAACGATGACTGAAGGAGGATGAACTGAAATAGTGTAAGAACATATTAATTGTCGGGTAGGCAAATGGCAGACAGAAAAACAATATTTTTGGATGGTACAGCCATTATTTTTCTGATGTTTTTCTCTCTGGAGCATTTAGTGAAGAAAAATAACGCGTGCACATTTTTTGTTCGGGCGTTCACTTCTACGATTACTTTCCAAAAATATCACGTGCTTGTAAATTTCAGGAGATTACAGAAAACAAAAGGATAAGCAGCTGAGGGTCCCGCCACGCTGTCCGGGCCCTTCTACAGTACAGTCCTCAATTTGAAAGTGAGTACCGATGCAGAGTGCGAACAGCGTGGACAAACCGAGGCCGAAATGCAGAAGGGACAGAGGGGTGATGCCCCACTCAGAAAATTTTGGGGCCGTGATCCAAGTAGGTAAGCGCGCAAAGCCGGCATCAGCCTGTGGTAGCACAAGTGGTTTTGCGTCCACCGTGGCAAAGGCGGTTTTATCAGCGACAGACCAAGATAACCAGGCATGGTAAATAACAAGAAGGCGTAGGAGCGTCACCTGGGTAATGCTAGACAAGCTGACAACTATTTTGCATAGTTTCCGAGATGCGGCGCGGGCTGGCGGACATGAAAGCACGCAGGAGGGCTACGGAGAGGGAAAGGGTAGGAGAGAGCAGCAGGAGAGTGGCTGTTTAGCCATTTTTTTCGCTCACGCATTACGCAACGTTTATACAGGCAGCGTTGGCCCTACATTGGCCACACCGGCCAACGCCTGCATGAGTGACCAGAGGAGCCAAGAAAACCTTGTGCGTCACTGTAGGAGGTTCGGCAATTGCCCCTCTCATGTGGAAAGCACAAAATACAAAGGGAGGTCTTAAAAGAATTTTTTTTTTAAGCCCGACAACTGCAATCACTGCTATGTGAGCGAGCCTTTAGTATGCCCAACCAAGGCAGAGGTTGCACAAAAAAATCAGCCTGAAGATACAACTTTAAGCACATTTTTATCCGCAGATACTGCTTTCTTGGCATTGCCTTCATACCCTCCCTTAAATCCACTTTTCTGGAGTGTGTTAGAATTGGTGCAATAAAGAGTCGTTAGTAGTGGCAGGTCCCGTTTTGGTACATTTTGTGACTCTTATCTCTGTATGTTTCAACAGCACAATTGTGTTTAATCATCTAAAGTACAAACTGACCCTTTTGTTGTTTTAGTGTCTTTATGATAGATAACATTTAAAGCAAATTGTTAAATTGTTTCTTTACAATAGCTTGGAATTACAGCTGAACCTCGTTATAAGAGACACTGATGTAAGAGACAAATGGGTATAAGAGACACATTGACCCACATGGTTGGCTGCCCTATCTTTCCCATTAAATCGACCTCTTTTATAACAGACATCGGATGTAGAAGATTGGTTATAAGGGACAAGTCATCCTTGAACTTTAATCAATAATCTCGCTTGTAATAGACATTTTAACTTCAGACACAGTGCCACCAGCCACTAATTGCAGTTGCTTCCATCCTGGAAGCACAGGTGGACGACAGACGCCTGCAGTCGCTATTTATTATCACTTCAGCAAACACACAGTGGTTCAGTCAGCTATGAAATGACGATGAGAAGCCCTGCCAATGGAAATGCAACTTGCAGAAGTGGTTGAAGCTTACTGCCATCCATTGGATGGAGCGCGATCGCACATGCGGGTTCTCCCACTGGCATAGCTCCCAATCAAAAAGCATCGCAGATGTTGAGTCCTGCAAGCATAATGAATAGCCTGAGCACACAGCGGAAGAAGCTGTGCGCTCCGCCTATTCATTAGGCTTGTGAACTTGTACGATTCATCTTCCACAAACGAGGAAAGAAAAAAAGCTTGCAGAATCGGTTGTAAAATATACAGTGTAAATACAGTCATGAAGCAAACAAAGATTCAGAACTGTTTCATAAATTCTGGGGGCCAAACATAAATTAGAATGAATCTTTTGAAACATGCTGTAGCATTCTTTTGAGCTTGTTTTAGTCATAGGGTGCCCACATTGAACTAGGGTCTGATTAGTAAGTGAAAACATGGTACCCTGCTTATAAGAGACATCTCGTATAAGAGACAGAAACTGCTCCCCGGTACGTGTCTCTTATAAAGGGGTTCAACTGTACAGTCAAACCCCTTCTACATCTAAATTCATGGGGCACACAGAAAAATTCACTGTGTGGAAACTTCACGTTGTGAATTTGGCAAACAAAGTGATTTCGCCTTAAAATATGGCTTGACTTCTAGCATGCAGATTACTTCATGACATGAAAGGCACAAATCGCCATTGCTGCCTTACTGTCAGTCTTCCTTCAAGGTCAGAAATTGCTTGAATTGGTTCTTTTGACTTCAGTACCCACGGTTCCAAACAGGTTGTGAGCCCACGCATTTTGGTAGGGCCCTTTCACACCAAATTGTCTGGCATCGTAGTACTGCCACTGATTTACATTCTATGTATGATGAGTCTTCTTGGCATTTTGATTAGCTGTCCTGGCAAGGTGTTTAACGTATTAAAATACCCCAATCTGGTTTCAACAATTCCGAGCTCAAGGATGAGGGTCAACCCAGCAGGGGCGGCCATTTGGTTGGAGGCAAAAGTGACAGGTTCACTTCAGAGTCACCACTCTGTGAAATGCTACTTCACCGACTCAATCGCTACAAAATGGTCAGTCATGTTCATTGAGAAGGAAACTTTTTCTATTACGCTTATGGGCGACCGACACGGAATCAGAAATAGTTTGTTGTAGCAGAAATTTCACTGAAATGGCTTTCATTGCACTGAGGTTCGACTATACATCAAAAGAAAAAAAAACAGGGGGGCAACTCACCTTAATTTCCAAGCTGTCACGCTCAGACACTACTTGGTGAGCCTAATTAAGTAAAAGAAAAAGGGTAGTGGGGGGCAACTTAGGCTTTGGGTGTACAATTGCTCAAAAAAGACAACCACAATCAACAGCACATTTAAACACAACAAGGGTTTTATTTATAGCAGGCCAGCTTATAACTGAAATTTAGCTTGCAAAGAATTCCATAGCACCAGAGAGACATGCACCCCTTGCAGTATTTTTTTTTTTTTTTTCAACCTGGTATCAACGTTCACCAAACATTACACTACATACAGCTTGGCACTACTGCACATGTACTAAAGACGCATGGCTGACCATTCTAGGGGTTTTCCCGCTCAATTTAATCCAATCGCCATACAATTTAATCCAAACACCAGCCAATTTAATCTAAGTGCCGTCTAATTTAATCCAGATGCCATGTAATTTAATCCAGGTACCAGTGAATTTATTCCCAGTGCCAACCAATTTAATCCCTTTGCCAGCCAAATTAATCCAGCTACCAGAAGAATGTTCAGGATTGTTTTGTGCGAAATTAGGCACAGGTTTGCAGACTTCGCTCCACGTGGTGTGGTGAAAACGTGGTGTTTCTTGAACCATTATGTGCGAAATATCTTATGCGAACAGCTTAATGTACATTATTTAAAATGCGCAGACCGTTGGTGCCGCGTGCTGTGAGCTGATCGTCTGCGAGAGTGCCGTCGATAACACACGTCACAAGTATCGTCTGCTCTTCACGTAACAATGCCTTCAGAAGGTCTTTTGATAAAAACACATTACTTAAATGCTCGTTGTAGTCTGATTTTCAATTAATGAATCCTTTTCTGAAGCATTAAGTATTATTTTCAAATTATAATATCGTTTGCGAGATCGTCAGAAATATCACCTGCCCGCAACAGAAGTGTCATCTGCTCGCGTAACAAAACGCTGGCAAATCTGCTGCCGTAAAAATATGCGAGCACAAGATACTTCTGACAATCTTGCAGACGATCAGCACACGGCATTAACAAATCAAACGAGACCTCTTTCCTGGCCTTCGGGTGTTAGTAAATGTCCATTAAGCTGTGTACATAATGGATCAAGAAACACCACGTTTTCACCACACCATGCCAACAAAGTCCGCAAAGCTGTGCGTAATTTCACACGAAACACTCCTGAACATTCTTCTGATAGCTGGATTAATTTGGTTGGCAAAGAGATTAAATTAGTTGGCACTTGGATTAAATTCACTGGCACCTGGATTAAATTACATGGTGTCTGGATTAAATCAGAAGGCACCTGGATTAAATTGTATGGTGATTGGATTAACCTGAGCGGGAAAACCTGTAGTCTATTCTTATCGGATCAGCTACAACAAGAATGATATTTAGTGTTATCAGGCTCAAAACTGGAGTGCAAGATAGTTTTGCATGTGCACCAAACAAGGATGGTATTGCAATAGGAACTGCTACGCCTCGTATCAGCTTCTGCTAATCACACCTTTAAAAGGTCCACACAGATTGCCTTCATTAGCTACAAATTGACCCTTGCACAAAGGCTTAATTTCTCCAGCCACACGCAGGATACGGAGAGAGAGAGAGAGAGAGAGACGCACGGTGACAAGCAGCGAGGAGAGGAGCGAGTGCATCTCGGAGTCGTCGTCCTGCAGCTCGCGGAGGTGGGTGACCAGGGTGTGGTTCTGGCGGACAGCTCGGCGGTATGCTCCCGAGAGGGCACTGTGGTCGCTGCGCAGCCAGCCCACCTCTTCCTCCAGCTGCACCAGCTGCTGCTTCAGCTCCTGCCGCTCCTGCTCGGCCAGCTGCCAGAGAGGAGCACGGCTGGGGCACCTTTCCCCCCACTTGGGCAAAGAACTCGAACCTGTGCTCCACTAACTGCCTTGCTAGGCGTAGCCAAGACGACAAAGCACAGCTTCATAAGCACACAAGCAGGCCAAAATCCAATCAATCTCATGTTTCTGCTGATGCTTGCAAAAAAAAGGTTTTTTTGAGCGAAATAGGCATGACGCCATTTGTGGAATCTCACAGCTCTCGATTTCACTATGCACTCGATTTTCTGGCTTTCACACAGGCGTCTAATTTCAGGCTACGGCATTGTTTTAACATTTAATCCTCGGTTCTAATACACGTTACCTTGCGGAGCATGCCGATTCCCGTAACCGAAAGCTTTCATTCTAATACTGCACATGCCCACTGCACACAGCAGTGGCTAGCTGCAACTGGCAGAAAACTGCATTCAGCAGGTTCACCTCAATAATTGACACATACAATGTGAATGCGCCCGCCGTTTTAAATAGCATGAACCAAAACATTCCACTCCTATAATGCAAATTTGCTCTGAACAGCTTTCAGACTACTTCGAAAAGGGTTCACGAATATTTCAGAGCAGGGCAGGGGGACTTACTCCTTTCCAC